>NC_049980.1:16548483-16563282 GCF_000003815.2 Branchiostoma floridae | reverse complement strand
GTAGTCTCACTGGGAGGAACTACAATTTGTATTACCCATTGGATTACATGTAACTTTACCACAAAATTTCTGATCTGTAACTATACAACAATGTAAGCTATATTTGGCATTTTTCTACTCAGTACCAACACTGCTCAGTTTCCATTTCCACCTGCTTAGTGTTACACATGTATATGACGGCTTGAATTATGACTTGCATGTACCACTCTGTGTAAGTAGATTTGCAGGGGTGCACCTAAGTTTTGTACTGGTACACTGTATGTTTGCATACTACTAGGGATACTGACTCTCATGTTACAGATTTAGATCACTTGTATGTTATCCAAGTTCCTGTCTATCACTATAGCCAGAGCAAAGTGGGCCGTAGTGAAGTAACTAGTCTTCATAAAGATTGTGGTGTGCACGCAACAATGTTTTGGTGCAAGTAATCTCTGTTCAATGTGTGTCAGTACAAGTAAGCTGAAAACTGTATTCAGAGCCCTAATATATAGGTATAGTTCCAAAATGTTGATGTCTCCATGGTCCTATAGGAGGAGATAGCCAAGGCTTGGAAAGTGAACAGACAGGAGCCTATTGTCATCAGACTTCACTTATCCTTCAGCCAGTACCTGGATGCCAATGGTCAGTCCTAATGTTCTCTGAACTTTTATGAACTGTTTGTTATTGACTAACGTTTTCGTGGTTTAGACAAGTAAAGAAATAGCATGAGAAACATAAGTATCTTTTGAACCTGGGTGTTTAAGTCATAGATTACTTTTTGTTATCAGATTATTTCTGTATTGTTTGGGCTGAGCATTTTATTCCAGTAATATTTCTAGTTGTGAGACTATCATGCACATTTTGTTGGATTAGAGTTGAATGCCTTATGTTAGACATAGCATACAGACTAACCTTACTTATATTGCATGTCCAGAGCCTCCCAAGGTTGAGGTTTTCCAGCCTTCTAACAAAGAGACTTTTGGACTGGGAATGCAGATACAAAAGTGAGTGCCAAACAGACTTACTACTAATTTTGTAAACTTTCAATTTTATTGTACAAGAAGCCATATGATAGGTCAGAAAAGGAAATACAATTTATGAGCAACCAGTAAAGGGCATCAAGTGCAAACTTAAGTTGTTGTTTTTTAACATTGTAGAAAGTCTAACAAGAAAATATTTTGTTAAAATTTTACTTTATTGACAAGTATTGTGCCTACTTCAGGATAATGGAGACATTTCTATCTAAAGAGTGGAAGGACCTGAGCAATGATCGAGTGACAGCCATCTGTGTTCCTCTGAGGCCTGTCTCTGCTCGTGCCTCACATCCACACAAGGGGGCTTCTTCACATGGGTAGGTACTGTTCACAGCTCATCAAACCACACGGGAAACAAATCTGTTGTCTTCCTACAATGTATCTTCCAAGAGAATGTAACTTTGGTACTGTACCAAGCATTGTGTTCTCATGAAGGCTAACACCCTGGAAATCCAGGGTGATGGTTAATAACAAGTCAGCATTGTTTTTCCTCATGGGATCATCATTTTCGTGCATGTGAACCATTTTCATTTCAACTCACAGGATGTTGTCACCCACTTGCTTCACAGGAAAAAACTGAAACAGCTGCACAAAATGTCAGAGAGCTTCCAATCCCTGGTATCCTCCTGGAAAGTCAGACCAGTCAAGAAGTAATCAGTACATTAAAGTTGTATTAAAGATCATAAATCATGGTGCTATCTGTTCATCTGTTTAACATGGCAAAGGCAGACAAACTATTAAAGCTCTATAAACATTTTTGATTGAAATTACCAATCATTCATCTATACCTGTAACCTCTGGTCAGACTTTTAAAATAATTTTCACATGCCTGATCTTCTCATTTCAAAGTCAACATTATACATGTACATCTTGTTGAAAGTTGAACACAAGATAATGCTTTCTTTAAACACCATCCATATTGTCAAAGTGCCATGATTGGTGATCTTTAATTAGTTTTCAGGGAGGCAAGGTATACTGCTAGTTGCTACTCTCTGCCACACTGCAAATACTGCATTTCTGTATTTTGCTTGTCCAGTGGTAAAATACAGGTGTGTAACAGTTAACCAATAGCAATGTACATTATCTCCCTTACCTTGTCTACACGTTCTTGTGGAAGAAAGTGTTTCTTGAATCCAGCTGCTTTGAGATATGTCCCATTATATTCTTTTTTACTTCCCAGTTTACTTTGGCCAAATGAATACAATATATTGTCATTATGCACTTAGCCTAATGAACACTGCATATATTTTCTGTAGAATCCATGACAGACATGTGGCCCAGCTGGTGGACATGGGTTTTACGGTGGAGATGGCACGTAACGCTCTCTTCATGACACGGAACAACTTAGAAGAGGCCATCAATCTGCTTCTTACACAACCCGAGAGGTACAGTATACTAGCCTGGTATCCAGCCGTATTATAGCTCCAGAGTCTCTTCTGTCCTCTCTGTGGAGAGGGACATTATGCCATAGTCCACTGTTCTTTGTGCTTGTCAAAAAGAGCCAGGGCAACTTTCCAGTACAAATTCTGTACATAGCACCTGTCTTCTCTGTCACATCCAGTGGAAGAATAGCTCTTCAGTGAGCTAAACTGGATTGATGTTACAGCATGAAAAGGGTATTTTTGGTGCAAATATCTATGTTCATTGAATTAGAATATTGAAGCTTAGACCACACCAATTTTATCTGTTGATTCTTGAAATCCCTTCTCCTGTTTTCCTAATGTGAAAAAAGGGCCAAAGGTCTCATTCACAAAATTTCACTTACTGTTTTACCATCCATTCAATCAAGAAAGTTGTAGTATAATAAAACAGAGTTTAACATGCCTCCTATGGTCACCTTTTGTAACTGTGGCTGTATTTGTTACTTATTGAAACTCTTTTATTTGAACCTGAAGTAGAACCCTTCTGTTTGTCCCCAGCTGCAGGCCAGCAGGAGGGGGAGGGGCGGGGAGCAGCAGCTCCTTCCGTGGCACATGGACCTCTGCACTGTTCCTGGCGCCCTCCGTGGCACAGCAGCACCAGGTCGTGCTGCCAGCGCGTCCATCTCAGCCTTTAAAACCTGCAACCATCGGGGACGAGCTGCACCTGGTGCCCTGTTCAACTGAGGTGGGCTGGGGACAGCTTTCTGTCAATTCACATTCTCAGTATGCTTGCAAGGGGAGTTTGGACACGAAAAAATACTTTTTCACATGTTAAAAAATGTCTTCAAAGTGAAGATGGCTTTAAATTGTGAATTTAGTATGAGAAGTATACCATAACAACAGAAATCCACATTTCACAGTGTGACTTAACATCAAAAATAGTGGTTGTCCATGTTCCACAGACAACATTTGTGCCTTTGTTCGTTACTATGTACCTAGGACATCTGACTGAAGTAATTTATTTCAGCTAGCAATCTAGCACCTTAGCAACTATGGCTTGTGCAAGTTAGTAGCTACATGAACATGTATTTATCTGTCATCATCTTTACAGAGAGGTAGGACTGCCAAAACCATTCCAGGATTGGAGTACGGATTCCTGGCACAGGTGAGATAAACTTCTTTTCTACTTCCTTGATACATCTGATCCTGTTTGCAAGGAGATGGTCTCTCTTGAAAGGTCTCATTGTGAGATGTCCGTGTTGCTGTGATGGACTGATTTCTAAGTTTATCAGACATGCTTTTGTTGCCCTTTAAACATAACTAATGTTATTCTGCAATGGGACTGATTTGCATCTAAGTTCAAAGATGTATATTATACAATCATGTACAAAGCATGTCTCCTTTTGCAAGCTTCTTGTTGCTAATGCATTATACAGTACATCGATATTGGTTAGACATACAGGTAATGAGATACACTACTCAGGCAACTGGAAAGGTTTATAATTGATCGAGTGCTATGACTATGAGCATCTGCTGTCTTTTGTCAGTGAACAAATATAATCATGTCATTGACAAAAAACTTCTGTTTACAAAATCTATCCAGTTGCTTAAGTAACTTGTATTTTTAGCACATGTAATACCGTTAAGCTGCCAGTCTGATTCTATGATCTTTTATCCAGTGCCTAATATATGCACGGAACCGCATCCCAACCCTGAATGAATACTGTGTGGTGTGTGATGAGCCACATATATTCCAGAACGGCGCTATGTTGAAAGTAAGGCCCAGCACTTTCAATCTTTTGCTCAGTAAACTGTACTGATAGAATACTAACCAAAACTTATATCAACTTGATTATTTCTTGTTTGACAGTTAATTAAGGTGTGACATCATGTTTAATGTCAGTTACTGGAGAACAATAACTCATAGTATATGTTTGTATCCCTGCAGAAGTTTTCCTCCCTAATTAAGATTTATATTTCTACCTGTATCATAATATCATGGGCCCCTCTTTCTACTAGACAGCAATCGCAAAGCAACAGTTCAGTGATCAAAATTGGAATTGTGTAACACTGTAACCTTTGATTTCATAATTGAAATGTGATGCAAGATGTAAAAGAACAAGTCAAAAGACAGCAAAACAAAAATGTGTTTTTTGACTATGAATTTCATTGAGCAATCTTTGGTCACTCAGCGGTCACAACCTCCAGTGGAGATGACTGTACTGTAGTGTTGTTGTGACACATGATTTCTGCCCTAGCCTGTAGTGTGCGAGCGGGAAGTCTGTGTTTTTGCCTTCCAACAACTCGGTGTAATGAGAGGAGCTGCCGATGACATTGCTACTGGAGCTGAGGTCAGTTTATATTTGCTAGTGCTCAGTCTAAGCTTTGTATATGTAGTCAGTATATGTACAGAAACAGTTGTGTTATATTCACCCCATGTGGAGACACTAGAAACATGTATGATGAAAACCTGAAAATAAACCACCTGAAAATAAAACTACAGCATTACATAAAAAGTTTCAAGATTTACAGAGTATGTCATTTTCGTGCGTGTATCGTACATAATTTGACATCATTCTGTAGCACAATAGCATTATACTTGTAGACACACAGAAGGTTGTGGTACATTGCAGATAGTAACTTCCTCCATGTAGCAAGTAGTATGATCCTCTCTGGTATTTATAGCTCAATGGCCATACATAATGTTGTGGATCAGTGCATGCAGTGTTTACAAGATATTAGTAACTTTCAAGATGTAACAAGGTGGATTTCTGTCCGGACCAGGTTGTGGACTTGCTGCTGGCCAT
Organism: Branchiostoma floridae; assembly: GCF_000003815.2. Classification (NCBI taxonomy): domain Eukaryota; kingdom Metazoa; phylum Chordata; class Leptocardii; order Amphioxiformes; family Branchiostomatidae; genus Branchiostoma; species Branchiostoma floridae. Next base: position 16,558,101 of record NC_049980.1, on the reverse strand, counting down.
GGTGAAGGCCAGCTCACACTCCCCGAGGAAAGACCTGATCCTCGACCCCTTCCCCTCAGTGGTAGATCCTGATAATGCCAAGGAGATGGTGCTCAGTCCAAAGGTAATACAGGATCTAATGTTGGTTTTCACTCTTAAAATGACCATTGATATGTATTGGCTATTTTTGAAGCAGTATTCTATATGTGAATATTTATTTCAAAAGGTTGACAGAATATTGTGCTTCCATGCTCTCTAAGGAGTTTAACATAGTTTTTTTGTGTGTTTATTTTAGAAAAAGAACTATGACCGGGTGAATGCAATCCTGGACAGCCTGATGAGTGTACGGGAGATGACCCAGGCCTCAGTGGACATGAAGAAACAACTAGACAAGAAGGACAAATATGCCTGGCCCTTCCTCAGCTGGTAAAAACACTACAGTAACTCAAAATGAATGCCATTATCTTGGTCATCCTCAATTCTGACACCTCCAGCAGCTAAGTTAGCAATAGCCTAAGAACCGATACTGTAATGTTGCAGTGTTTTCCTTTTACCTTTCAAAAGGTTACATACACATAGCTGAGCATTAATAGAATGTTTATGTGAAAATTATATTTGTTTATGACACATAGCATATTGATTAAGCCTATAACCAGTAACCTACATGTACTTGCATTGAAGTAGTATGTCATGCTTGTTGTATGTGTCCTATGTATCAATCACAGGGTGATTTCCAGCAACAGATCGCATATTGTCAAGCTGCCAGAAAGCAGGGTATGAGTGACTTACTACTACATTTGGATTGCCTCTTAATCTTGAATATGTCCCATTTGTCATATTTGATACCCTAGTAATCTAATATAGCTAGGTACAAGGTATTTCATTTCAAGTTTAAGTTAAACTGAACACTTTTTCTATTCCCCCAGAGAATTAAGTTCATGCATACCCCACACCAGTTCCTGTTACTGAGCAGTCCCCCTGCTAAGGAACAGGCATTCCGTGAAGCCAAGAGGCAGCATGGCAGTTTGTTTGCATTCCAGTAAGTCTTTCTTTGTTTCAGACTCTTTTTATCTTTGTGAAGAGATTTACAGCCGTCTTTGTTCCCAAGCTTTTGAAGAATTTCTTTCAGATGCTAATGTGCTAGTTGGCCCTGAAAGAGTATATCAGGAAAGTTAATCATGTCTTAAAATATACAACTCAGAGTACTATTCATGTTTGCAATTTACCTAAAACGTTGTCTCCTGGTGTTTCACACACATTGACTTCTACTACATGTAAGACATGAGATTTACATGTACATATGTATTCCTCAGACTTTCTTGTTACAGTGTCCCTGGACAAGTAATAAGGAAATTGTGTCGTTTCTTGGAAATTTTGGATTAGAATTATGTATAAAAGGACCAACTTCCAGTGCTGTACATGTTGCGAGGTTTCTCTGCCATGACCCAACCTTTTGCTGTGATATTGCAGTGGTTCCCATATAGAAAACTGGCATTCCATCCTGAGACATGGCCTCATCAACGCTTCAGGTACCAAGCACCAGGTAATGATGCTACTGGCTTACAAAAACATGTATGATACTTCTCCTTATTGTTATTCAATGGGAAGAACTGACATCTTCAGAAAATGTTTGGATGATAAGAAGAATAGTGCTGTTTCTGAGCTCAGCAGAGGCACTGCTTCTGAATCAGAAGTCATAGTTAGTATCATTTTGTTTCTTTAACTGATGACCAACATCAGAAATGTTTAATGACAGATGGTGTGGTTGTCACTATCTTATGCATTTAACTAATGGATGTTGGCATCATCAGAGAGCATAGAATGGATCTGCATTATATTGTTTTTCTTGTAGATGTTCAAGAATTCTGCCTAATGTAATATATTGTATACTGTATGTTTGGCTTTTCTTTTGACTGTGGTAATGCGTTACGCTGTTTGCAGATCAATGAATATGAGTATTTGCTATACTATAGCTGATGTATGCCTTGCTTCTAGCTCCATGGTGCTGCATATGGTAGTGGTATCTACCTGAGTCCCAACTCCAGTGTTTCCTTCGGTTACTCCTGCATGGGTCATGGCAGTCACAAGGCTGCCAGGAACAAGGCTCTGCTAGTGGTAAGTCATCTCTGACAAGTACTAAAAAAACTCAGGAAATGATCCATGAGTACGTGAGCTATTTGGTAGAAAACAATCATTACATTACAGGGTTGGACAAGTTTTCTAAAATTCACTTGTCCTATCGGGCAAGCACATAAAAAAATTACTTGCCCGAACCAATTTTTCACTTGCCCAAAATTCAAATGTCACTTTTATGTTCATTTTCACTTCCAGCAATGGAATTCTTGATTTTGCCTCTATTCTTTGATGTTGACCATTGCTTGATGCCATGACTGTAAAAAGGAACAGGTATATCAAAATGTCGCTCAATCGAAAAATCTTACTTGCCCGATCGGGCAAGTGGGGTAGGTCATGCACTTGCCCAATCAGCACTTTTACTTAGTGGACTTGTCCAACCCTGCATGATTAAATGTGTATATTGTCTATAATGTAGCAATCTACCATGTATTCATCAGGTCCAGCAGGTTGTCAACATTTGTCATCAATCACACGATGATGGAATTTATGGGGTAATTCTATTCATTTTGTTGATGTCATAAGGCGTGTCTGGTATCAGATCATTGTTTGAATTGTTTCCAGTGTTCAGAGGTTTGGAATCAGTGGCTAATGGCTTTTGAACTGTTGCCTTTGCCCCACATAAGTCATAAAACAGTACACAGTCACTTTTATTTGACTTTGATACCTCCTTTCTGTAATATTTGGAATATGACATGTTACATTGTGTGGTACATGTTTAGCCATCTGGGTGTTTAAACTGAAAATGGCTTCCTGTGCTGTCAAAAATGCATTTTGCATGGTTAGAAAGGACTCTTTTCAGATCCTTAAGGTTCCAGGAACATCCCCCTCTTTACCCTTTACTGACTTTAGTCAGTCTTTGAGGTACAAAAAGTACTTCTCTTCCTTTTGCTTGCAATTTTGCAAAAGAAATCACAAAGTTTAACTGAGAGGTGTCTTTGTTGCTCTGAAAGGTTTGAAACAATACTTGAGCAATGTACATGAATGGCCAGGTACTGTGTGTAACAGTTTCAGGTTTTCAGGTGTGTGGTTGTCAGGACATATTTCAGTCACAGCAGGGAGTGCTGAGTGTGTGGTGTGCTTACACACTGCACAAGTGAGTAAATTGCATTGTTGATGGCCATATTTCAGACCCCCCATCGGAAGGGGTTCCTGCAAGGCTGCAAGGCCCTTGGGTGTACTAATCAGACTACTGCAGCATCAGTAAGTCCCTCTCATCTTGTGCCGTGACTTGTCCTTGATGGCTTGATGTGCATCATTTCATGAAAGACAATCCCTCAAGTCTATCTTTTGCTGTGTCTGGATCGTTTCATGGAAGTTCAGGACATGCTGGCAATACACAACTTTACTGGTGTACAGACCCTACCAATTGGCACTCATGCACAAGGATAATGTGTGTTGCACGGATCCTGTCTATCATTATGATGAATGTTGGAGATACACACCATGGGTGCTGTCCTAATGCAGCCTGTGATATCGTGGGGAACTTAAGTCACCAACCCATTGCTTACCAACTCTTAGCCTTTGTGCAGCCACCCTAATGAACCATCGCACACTTATATATACACAGTATTTCATAACATTTCATTTGTGCAGTCAATGCCAGTTCCTTATATAACAAACCCTTGGCAACTGTGAAAGCTGCCTGTGTGTATTGGCTTTTGTTTTTAAGTGTGTATTGACTTTTGTTTATTGCTTGTGTGTATTAACTTTTGTTCAATGACTGACTTTCTTGTCATCCTTTTGTCTTCTGGTTTCACAGCTGTTTCATTGTTGAAACAGTGGCATTTATTGTTATCCTCATTTAAAGTTTTAGGTAATGAGATATCCCTTAAAGCAATTGAATGCTAATGCCTCAGTTGTCAATGCTGATATGACACAGCACAAAATGTGTCTCAGACTTTGTTTAAAAACCCTGCATCGTAGCAAGGAGTTTGTAGTTTGTTGTGGTCGTATGTCTTGGTGATATTTGTTTTCATTCTCATTTGTTATTCATTCATTTATCATTATTGAAGAAAATACAGAAACACTATGTATGTATTAATTTTCTTATGCATGTTTGCAAGAAATATTTGCCATAATCGCACTTAAGGGTATACACAGTGAAGTCATATGCATACAATGGGGCTATGAATTTAATTGGGAAGTAATTTTGCATTATCAGTTTCTCATATGCGCATTATTAAGAAAATACAATTTTCTTAAGGCAATGTGTAATTGAAAATTCATACTTTGACCTTAGCATTGTATATCAGGCTGAGCATATTTTGGTGCATGTTATTGCATGGTAAGTGGGCATGTTTTTTTAGATGAAATCATTTGGTTATTGTTGCATGCATTCATTCACGCAATTTTGTCTGGGACATACATGTCCAAGCATTACAATACAAAATTTTAAAAAGAAATCTTTTTCTTTCAGTTGTGGGAATAATCTATTTTTCTTCACCTCATCTGGATGCCTTTTATTTCAGGAGAAGACAGGCAAGAAAGAAAATACAAAGCGTTTCTTAGAGAGTGACAACTTGACATGCATAGCTCTCTGTGAAGGTGAGGTTTACAGAGTTTATGATGCAATAATTAACATCACAAATTTGTTACTTCAGAGTTGGTTTAAACAGACTATATAATGTAGCTAGATCAGGATTGTCAGTGTTCAACTTTGATATAATTATGTGATATCAGTTATTCTGTATCAAAATGCATTTCATGGCTCAAATTTGTTTGCACTACTACTAGTATCTACCTGACGCAAAGTCATGTAGTTTTAAGTTTTGACAAGTACATGTCTCTTCCATGAGTAACTTAAGTCTGTTCTTGCAGTGATCCATTCCAAGGAGCTAAGAAAACACAACAACATCTGGGTGGTGCCTAACCCTGACCATGTCTGCACAAGGTTCTTTTTTGTGTAAGTCTGTCAAACCAATATCTACAGTTTTGCATTGATGCCTCCATGTTTTATTAGCTGATTTACATACTGTTAGGTAATTCGGTAGGAGTAACATCCTAACATAAGAATTTAACATACGTGTATATCTGTTCTGGAGGACTAACTTCGTCTGCTCCACCACACAAGAGGATGAATGATGATGATGATGATATCTGTTATACACCAACAGTTGTGAAAGGATGAACCATCCTAATTAGCAAAGAAGAAACCTAAATTTTAAGTGGTACACATTTATCATCCATCATGATGTCATTCTTATGCTCAGAACACTTGAGGAATTAGCAACATTTATCAGTCTCTTCTACAAGTATTCAGTATTTTTACCGACCCAGCTTACCCTTTGGGTTACCCTACCTGTCTTAACAACTGAAAAACATCAAAATATTGAACCACTAACATACTCTTTTGCTTTTTCTCAGTCCCCAATCAATGTATCAATGTCCGATATTTCAACAGAAATGCACACACTGGTGAATAAACAATTGCTGAACTGTGTCATAATCACAAGTAGACACCTTTTTTATTGTTTTGTGGTGATTGACTATCTACTGATGCCTCCTGTGCAGGTACGAAGATGGGCAGGTGGGGGATTCGATGGTAGACACCACACAGGAGAAGTACCAGAAGGAGATACTCAGGGCCATCGGCAACATGACGGCCACAGACTGACAAGGTCGTACATGTAGCAGGATAGAAACATGCTGGTTTCAGGCAATCTGTCCGGGCAGTGAAGTTTTATTAGTTTTTGCTTAGTGTTGAATCTAAAAAGAACACTGACTGGTGTTGCAGACCTGGGACCGACATTGACAGTTTGGGTCATGAAGGGCAGAGCCTCTTTTCCTGCTAAAGGGTGACTCACACTAATTTATATTTCACAATATACTAAGACTTGAACAGTTCCATGATTATGGGGAAATCATTGATCTGTTGGCTGATCTCAGATTACAACAAAGTGTCATTGTATTATTTACACTTGATTATATAAATTATTTGCACATTTCAAGTTCACAAATTTCTAACAGAAGTGGTAGTGGTTCAGACTGAATGCAAGTAGGGACTACACTGTTCCATGTCGAATGGGTCAGAACCTAGTTCCCAAATACTGAATATGGCCACAGCCTACTCCATATATAGAGTGTTATAAATTACTGGCTTCTACCCCAAATATTTGTGTACGGCTTGACTTTGTCTTACCTTTGTTTCCAATTGGACAATCCATAATGGTCTTCAGTCCTTTTGCATTTCAATTCATAGTTAGGGTATAAAACCAGTTTCTATCAGATCTCCTCAGTATCACTAACGAAAGATAGTGGATGCTATCTGAAACGTTCAACCATTTCCAAAATCATATTCAGTTGCTTGAGTAAGTGCTTTTTACCAGTCCCTGATAACTGACCTTCATCAACAGATCATTTATAAGATTTCATTAAGTTAAGATCGAGAAGTATTTTTTATCTAAATATTGTAAGAAGTAGTGAAAGCATTCATATCAACTGTAGTGAAGGCAATATGTCTTAGTCTGAAGAAATTTCATTTTAGATGCATTGAATGATTAAACAGCAAACCCCACTTAAAAGGGATTTTCTGTGTATGGAATTGAACATTCCATCCAGAGCTTCAAAACAATATGGCGGGTCTTCAAACATCAATTTTACTTCACAGCTCTTGCTTAATATGACTAGAAATTCCTTTGGATTTTGAATAACATTTAATAAGAAAGAAAAACACCTATCTTCAAGGAGAAAATTGCAATATTGAAGATGCATAAGTTTTCCACTGTGTTTTCTATTGCCAGCACGATTATAGAAACACAGTACATTTGTACATTCAAAGCACTTTATACATGTGTAGTCTTGGCTATGATGTTGTGGAATAGTTTTGGACCAGTCTTTAATACAAGAGGTGAGCAACAAATTCTTGGCCTCACCACAAATTTTGGGGCCTAGTTATGAAGTATAAAGCCTTTTATTTTTGTCTACCAAAAATCAAATCATTATGATTATTACAGGTCTTCGTCAACTCTGCCGAAAGTCAGACACCCACTTAGTTGGAATGTGAAAAGATCCTCATGAAACATTTTGACAAAATTATGCCATGAGGAACATGACTCACAAGTCAAAGCTCTGATCACAGGTCACTATTATTTTTCTCGCTACTTACATGCTGATTTTCACAGGGACGTTTACTGGAAAGTAAAGACCACATTCAGTTGTGGATATTGATAAAAGGCTTCGCACATATAGAAGTGCCCCAAAATGGTGGGTTGTGCACCTTATTGCTGGTTGAGGCTAAATTTGTATGTTCACTCACATTTGTTGTGCAAGCATCAAAAGTAACAGTTTAATTATATACCAATGTTTCCAATCTGTTGCCTTAGTAAAGTGTAATGTTGCACAAGTCTAGCCCGTGGAATTGGTGACAAGTGACTTTCAAGTGACAAGTTCCTCCGTGTGGGACAATTGTACATGTATATTAAAAAGGTTGTTTTCAGTTGAAAGCCTTAAGGTCTGTTCCAGGCCTTGATTTCGTCATTATGTTTTAATCTACTAACTCCATTGAATAACATAGAGAAAAATAGTCACTTGATGATTCCAAAAGAGTTTCTAATTTGTAGAATATTATTCCTGTTCTTATTTTTACTAATTTAAACACATAGTGTGCAATTGATTAATGTTCCACCAAAACTTTCTAACCAGACTCACTGCAGTGTTTATCATATTCTGTTTTGTCAGGATTGCTTTCTGAACAAGATTTATGAATATGAAGTAATATTTCTTGTGATATTCATTGTGGTAATGCCGTATTATGTTATGGAACAAATGCTATATTATCTATTTTGTACAATCTTGTTCTTTAGCGTGTAGTCTCTGTTTATTGTTGCTTTCATCTCTAATGCAAGTTTGTTATGAATTGAAATACTAAAAAGTACTAAATTTAATGTTATTTACACAAGAATCTTTATTGTTGTAACAGTACAAAGGTGGTTTGGTAGTTTATCTGCTTATACTGAATCTGCCCTCAGAACTGTTTGAAAGATACTAAGACAACATGCTATTTAAGTGCATATTTACCCCTCAAGAGTTAGTTTCTGAAATTTGCAATGTATGATGGGATGTGATGCAGGTTATCAGTATCCACAAGCTGTGACCCATGATGCTTTGTGACAGGGTTGAGCCATTGGTAAGACATGTAAGAGACTACGTACACTTGTCCCCATCTACAGTGTTAGTGTGCTAAGAGACTGGTGTGTGCTGCACTGTTACCGCTAGTCTTTCAGCCATTTCAGTTGTTACTTGTAATTTTATTTACTTGTGCAGTGGTTTTATTTGATGGTGAAAAGAAGTTTTCAGTTTTAAATTTGCATTAAACAATTCTGTAGTTCAGTAGTCATACAAAAGGGACATATTTGCAGTGTCATGGATTTACATTGGAGAGATCACTGCAAGAACCCTGAAAATAAAACACAAAAAGTTTCAAGATTGTATATTAGCTGGAAGTTCACTTGTGCTTTGTTATTTCATTGCTGTAGTGAAAATCATGTCTGTGCTGCTGCACAGGTTATATAAAATTGTGTCATCATCATGTGTGCTGAAAATGGTCAATTACAGTCATGACCAGTTATGAAAGTACATGTATAGTCATTTCATGCTGTTGACAAGGCCAGACAGAACTTAGCTCAGAACAAGAATCAAGGGACCAAGAATTTCTATGTTGTAAAGATGTATATTCCCTTTCATAGTTTGTAGCCTGAAGTCAAGATGGCAGTTTTGTACAGAATGAAGTCCAAAATGTTTCATGATGATAGTGCCCTTAAACAAATGAACTTGCCAGCATACAAATGTATTCACGAATTCTAAGTGTGTAGTCATTCCATGAATACGAGCTCATACATATCCTTGTTGTTCGTATTGAGCAGACTTATCAAACCTTAAGTACATGTAATGTATGTGTATATGCCAATAAATGGATTTACACATTATACTTGTCCTCTCAAGTTCTTGCATCTAAAAAAAATTTAAGCTTACACATTGAAGTGGTTTGAAATAAGATCACACAAAAAATCATTAAATTTCGATGGTGACTACACATCAACTGTGTTCAATTCAGGTTATACTGTACATATATGTGGCCAAAGATGCCAAAAGTACAAATATGTTACTATATTGGCCTGTGCTGCCAACCTAAGTTTTATCTTCATAAGATTCAGAAGCAAGTTGGATGTAACATTATCTTAACATAGAATGATAAACAGGAGTTCTGTGAATCAAGTCCTGAATTTTATTCAAAATGCAAATGTAATTTTTCAATGGAACTGCTTGATATCTTATCTTTTTATTGACACACACAAACTAAATCATATGACTTCCAACAAGTAGCCTTCAGCTTCCTGTATGTACAGAATTACACACACTTTTCTGCACTGGTAAATCATGAAACATAAAATAACCTGCATGTTCAATGAAATGCTCAGTCAAATTACTTGCCCACAAATCGATCTTGTCCCATCCCTGTAAGTGTTTACAAACTGCTTTTGATAACATATTAGCAGTGATACATGA
>NC_049980.1:16546074-16548383 GCF_000003815.2 Branchiostoma floridae | reverse complement strand
ATTTGTATGTGTAGTATAGTATATTACCTTACTAAGCCTTTAAGTAGTTTTGGCACAAAGCATCAATGCACCTAACAAATCTATTTTCTATGTAATGTTCACTTTCTGCATTTTTGAACTGTTACATGTACATCACTTTGTGGCACCGCATGAGAATTACCTACAAAAAGTAAGCACCACCACAAATTCATACGTATACTATTGTCAGTATTTACATTATCAAATCAATTTATTTGTAACAGCCCAGTAATCCAAACCTTAATTGCACATGCAATAGACAAGCATAGGACATTGAAATTTCTATACAATGCATATCTCTGTTTAATCATTTTTATTACAATTGTTTTCTAGAATATCTGAAATGAAATCTGCCCGTTCTGTGTACAGCATTAGGTAATAACTGGTTCTACAAATTGCATTACATGTGTGTATCAGGGCCATTCAGGGGTAAAATCAAGTTTTACCATGAAATGCGGAAAATTAGTAGATATCTTAACTACCTACATCTTAAGTCATTTAGCCTTTCTCTTCTAAATTGTTCTAACCTGTTTGTATCACATTGCATTTCAGAATACACAAGACAAAGAGATTATGTTTTAAACTCTAAACTAAGAATTTATCTCAGGCAACACCAACTAAATACCAGTGAGGCTCAAACTCTCAGCAGTATCATGAAAAAAACTGTGCAGCAGCTACTGCCTATAAAGTCACCAAGAAAACTGAGTAGTAACATATCTAACCATCATTTAAACAATGTTATTCACACCTTTTACAATTCATTATCATTTTTTGTCTCAGTACAAGACACAAGCATATTTCAGGGTAACGTTTCATTTTTTCCACAACTGTAATTTACTTCTTTTTGCCCCTGCTAAGAAAAGATGAAAGAATTCCCCCCTTTCTCTGTTTGGGTACAGATGCTCCAGACACCATGGACTCTTCAGTTGAAGTCTGCAGGTCCTGCACCTCCTTGACAGAAGTTTCCCCATCAGTTGTGTTGAGACTCAGACCCTCAGCCATGTCTTCAGCCAGTGCAGACATCACACAGGTCTCCTCCTGGGCCTCATCAGCAGAACTGCAGCTCTCTGACCTGGACACAATTGTGACAACAGATTTTTCTCATTTCCTCTTTCACTCAGTCTAACTTAATCATTCAGTGATTAACTAGTCAATAAATGTAAATAAAGTAGCCCAAGACAAGAATAGACCAAATATAATGCATATTGTCAATTTAGCAATGCAATTTGTTTGTTGTTTCCTCTAAACCTTTACCATACAGTACATTGGGGTAAAAATGGATTTCTGACTCAACTGTTCTTTATCTGGCATGCTATAATATAGGTTCATATATTATGTATCAATAGGGAGGAGACATTCTAATTGAAAATTACCTGGTTGTATCAATGTAACTATCAATGGGCACTGGGATTTGCTATTGTATGCCTTCTTCAAGTTTCTTACCTGGCTAGTTCAGCAGGGCTAAGCAGGCTGGTTTGCATCTTGGGTTTGACTGGGATCTTGACATGAGTCTCATCATCAAGGTCAAACTCAGGTTCTAATGGAACTTTAACATCAGTCTCATCATCGATGTCGTATTCTTTGTTGAGTTTGCTCGCTGTACCATTGCTGGTCTTGGCCTTCTCCTGGCCCTGTGCCCTGGGTGCTGCAGGCATTTCTGGTGGGTAGGGCATAGGCGGGACATAGTAAACTGGTTGGTCAAAACCGGGGCCATCTGTCACTATGTCGTCTTTCTCCATAGCATTCTGATTCCCGATCTGTATGTTTTTGGGACTGTATATGTTGTAGACGTTGGTGACCTGGTATGGCTGAGGCAACACTGGTGGCTGACACGCAATGACAGGAATGTTCCCCACCCCCGGTGCTTGGTCAATCCCTGCAGTGGGGGCATAGTTGTTGGCAGGAGCCTGGTTAACATGTGTCCTTCCCTCCCTTGTCTTTAACGGGCTTTCTGTGGCAGAGGTTTGTATTGATGGATCTGCTGGTGGCTGGCTACTTGCAGGAACCTCCACCTTGCTGCCTCTTGATAGCATCGACATCTGATCAACGACATTCTGATCTCTGAGACCTCCATCCCCACAACTCTTCACCTGAATGGTGCCAACACTGTTACAACGTGCCGAACTGATGCCACCCCTGCCAGAGTTAGCTGACAGCCTATCACCCTTCTCCACCCACACAAACCCTCCCTCTTCTGCTTTCTGCTTAGTTGACAAGCCTGCATCATGTTGGCAAGGCTGGTCGGATGCTGGTATAGTCACAGCAGCTTGCAGGTTGTACCTGTCTGCTGG
>NC_049980.1:16508588-16545974 GCF_000003815.2 Branchiostoma floridae | reverse complement strand
GACTCTTGTCTACTTTTCAACTCTGTTTCTCTCTGTTCTCGTTTCCTTGTTTTGAAAGTCTTCTTGATCTTATCATCAAAGTAGTCGTTTGTCATGTCCAATGCCGAAACTGTCTTCAGCTCACTTGGAAGCTTCTTCCTTGGCATCAGATCAGGATGGGGAATGATTGGTATTACACTGGTTGTACTTCTCAGAATCCTCTATGGCATCCATAAGGCTGGTCTGGAGCTTCTTCTCACACCAGCGGTCCTTGGTGAAGTTCTCAGTGAGCACCAGCACTGTGTAAGTACTCCTCTCTATGGCATCTGCAATATTCTTGAAGGGGGAAGCACCAGCAGGAAAGTCCTTCTCAAGCAAGCATCCTTTTAGCTTATGAGAGGTCAAAAGTTTCATGATTTTTTTAGCATGCGCTTTGTCTTTTTCAGAGAAAACTAAAAAGTAGTCATAAAATTCAACATCTTCATCATCCTCTACCTCTGGACCACTATCACATCCCATCTCCTCTCTAGGATAAGGCAAGGATGTAGATTTTGCTCTCTCCCTGTCGTCATCATCTGTAGAAGGAAAGAAAGATTGGGCATGCTGGCCTGCCTCCTTCATTGCGGCAATTTGTTGAGATGGATTTCTTGATTCCCATGCTGGACCACCGGCTTGTTGACTTGAACTTGAAGGAGATGAAATCTGCACAGGTGCTCGTGCATCGGGACAAGATGAAAATTTTGCAGGTGATGAAGTGCTTTGTACTCCATGTCTGCTAATGTCAAGGGGCATTGCACCTGCAGACATGGGCACTGGGTCACTGTGAAAGTATCCGCTATGTTCTTCTTCTTTGTCTTGTTCTCCATTGACCAGCATTGTACTGGACCTCATTGTCTTTTCTTCTGCAGCCATTGGTTGACTGGAGGCTGTGCTGACATCTTCGACCATGAAGGACCCAGGAACGGGGTCAGCATCGGTCTCCACATCCGAGGGCAGCTCAGAAATAGGACCAAATGGGTATGGGACTGTCTCCATCCTCTGTGCTGTGGAAGTTTGTCCAGGGTTGTGAAGGCACTCTTATGTGACACTTAGTCAGCACACTGATGATTGTTTTTGGACTGCAAGAGAGATTCTCTTCGAGTCTTTACTGCTATATGAAGATTGAATTTGAAGCACTGTTTGACATTACAACTAATATTTAAAATATATTTCTAGAGTCCTTGACACCTTCAGTGCACTAATTCTTGTGTTCTTCTGAATGTAGGATTCAGTTCAGTCATGGTCAACACTCATCTGATGAGTCATATTTGTTCATCTGAAATGAAATTAAAAAGAGGAAAACAATTACATTATATAAATACCCATCAGTGTACATGGTATCAAACAGGGTAAAATGACAATTTTATCAAACCTTCAAAAAGACAGCATAACAGTGGGATTAGAGTTGAATTTGTTAATGTGAATATCTTTGTCTGAGAGTGAGAAATGTTTTAGCTACCCACAACAAGTTAATGCATTGGATTGGTACACCGGACTTCATAAAATTATACAAAAGACATCTCTGGAAATTGGTGTTTCAACCTAATTAATGTCCTAAGTCAGATTTTGCTAAACTGATATACACAAAAGGACTGCACTGATGACTGACATGCATGGACAGATGTTTGAAAGTTGTGATAACGTTGACAATTTGATCATGACACCACCTCATCGTTCACCTCTTCAACATGATGTCGTTTCCACACATAACATTACATTCTAGTAAGTTAAAATAGAAGTTTGTAACTTGGGTCCTGGGTCGTCAGAATATCAATATAACATTCAGAAATACCCGCTGTACACTTACCTCCGTCGCAAATGTAAGGACATCGCGAAATACTGCCCTAGATCGGTTCATTCTGCTGAGATTTAGCCGGTAGTTTTCCTGTTTCGACCCCTCCAAAACTCTGCTGCACAACTTCCGTGTTGGGAAACACCAATGACGTCATTCTGTTCTCACAAACGCAAATCTTCAAATACGTAAGATAAGAATTTGACTAGATTTACTTACTATTTTTACACCTACATAAATTTGCAGAATTTTCATTATACTAGTATCGGGATTATATCTGTGACAGATGTTCTATGGTTACTGATACTTCTCTTTAGCGTTCTGCGGGTACTTGCCACCATGGTTCTGCTCAGCCAGTACTGGGTCAAAGGTCAATAGTTGGCGGGGACTTTTTACTTTCGTCCAGTGGTATTACAGAATTTTAGATCTAAGACATGAACCGATGGCTTCATGAGCAAACATCAAGACAAGTGTAGACGTACGAAGGGCAAGGCTGCTGTCAAAGGTCTGGTAGGGATCAATTCAAACTGCTATACGTTATTGTTAACATGTAACGTTACGTTACTGCCCGGTAATCGGTATATTTTAACTTAAAAGTTATGGAGTACTAATTCAATGTTGACCCAGGGACCTGTCATGTCGTGCCATGCCAGTGATTGCATCCCAACAAATCTGATATGATAATATGTTATGATGATATGTTTTCTTTGTCAATTGCAGCCACGCTTTTACCATGGCAACCAACATGGAGGGAAACCCACAGTCACACAGATCAGCGCTGCATCAGTCTCACAGTGTCCCAACAGACATGTCAGAGTGTCGGTACGATTTCTGCATGTGGTATCACAAGGATGACCAGCAAACAGCTCAGAATATATATAGAAAATTAGAAGAAGATAGCTACGTGGGATTCATAGAGCACAGAGACTTTCAAGTTGGCAATGATGTGTTTTCAAATATTGAGCATGGAGTTGACAATAGCAGTAAGATTTTGGTGCTGCTGACACAGTCTTCATTGCAATGTAGGTGGTTCGAGAAGAAAGTGCACGCTAGCTTGACAAAGTCCCTGGATAACCCACAGAGACGAGACTGTGTGATTCCCATCTTTGATGGGATAAAAAAGAATGAGGTACCCACTTCCATAAAGACACTGACTGGTGTGGACTTTAGAAACAGGCACTTCTGGAACAGACTGAAGCAATCCTTGGGGTCACCAATGGAAGACACAATGACACTGTCAAGAAGTGTTAGCAATAGTACCTAGTCATGGCTGGACTATGAATGTGTGCTTGACTTTTTTCCCCAGCTCATAATCAAAAATGGATACTACTTGTGTGTTATTGTTAAACTATACGGTACATTTTGTTGAGTGAACTTCTAAAGCTCAAGAAGGATGCTCTTTGTATTTCTTGGTCAAAACACAGTCAAGATCCTTGTTAATTACATGTTGAGTGCGAGTATATTAACAGTTTTGGAAAGAAACAATAAGTATGACTGTGAAGAGCTTGTAACAAGATGATGACCATGCTAAGGGGACACAGGCTTTAGCACAAGGCACACTTAAACTCATATCAGTTCTTGTTTTGCTAATCTTCAGGCAAAGCAAGTTGTACATGAAGCAGAAGAAAATGCATACTAGTGGTACTTATAGATATGTGTGATGCATTGACACTATTTAGTTGGATGTGATACTATTTAAATTAATCTTATCTACATGTGAATTCAGTCCAGAGGTAACTCACACATGACATGATTTTCTTTAATTCTTAGTGCATTTAATCTGAGCAAGTAACATACCTTCTGCATCTGATAACAACTGATGCAAACTCTTACACAAATATTTACATGAAGTAGTGATTCCTCCAGTACCTTGTCAAATTTACTTGTGTTATGTTCCTCATAAAAATGCAAATATAAGAGCCAAAAACTGAGCTTGCAGCCTTGCATTCACTGAGTTACTGCTTACATAATACAGAATATATATATTTCAGTTCAGAATTGCTGAACAACTTAGAACATCTCTTCTGCATTGCTGAAGAAGCAAATTTCTTGCATAATAAATTACATATGTATAAGCGTTTCAGTATGGCTGATATCTTGGTCGAGGTTTGCGGACCAAGTCTGGATTGAACTGTGAGTTGTATCTGAACTTAGAGGTCTCCATAACTTCCTCCTCCGTAGGTTTTGGCGCCTCTCCTCTTCGTAGTGCCATCAGTCTTTCTGTTTTGGCCCTTTCTTCTGCTTCACGTTTTAACCTCTCTGCCCTTAACTGCTCAATACTTACTGAACCCTGCCTACTCCTAGTCTCACTTCTTTTCTGTCTGTCTCGGTCCTTTTCTTTGTGCTTTTTCTTGTGTCGTTTGTGTTCCTCCTGATGCTTGGATCTCTTCTTGCTGAGGTATCTGTTCATGTCATGGACAGGATCAAGGAAGTTCTTCCTTTTCATGTCCAAACTGGACACTGCTGAGTTGTCTTGCTCATCTTCTTCCTTCTTCACTGTGTCGTCGCGCCTTGTCTTGTTCAGGTACCAGGGTTTACTTCCTTGTGCCTCAACTGCACTTTGGCCTAAATAAGTAAGGAGTCCTGCAAAGAAATGTACAATAATGATGCATCATCATTGGCATGATAATATGATGGCAATCATTTTCTATAAGTCAGACAATATCATGCTACCTTTCTGTGTAAAACTTGTAAGATTACTAAGAATAAACAATGCTTACCAATGTCCTTTTTATCATTGTTTATTATTGAGTCATTGTATGTATTGTCCAATATTCTAAATGAGCTTCTGAAGTGCACTTACAAGTCACACAAACCTTCGACCCAGGCAATGAGCAAGTATTTGGCTCTTTTATTCTAAACATTATACCGATAGGAGATAAATGGGCAAAGAGATTCTTTCCACTCATACTTCTCCCTCCAAGCAGAGGTTAGTGAGGTAAACGGTGTGGGGCCAGCAGAAAGAAACCGGGGCATATGACTACAAAGAAGGTCACAAATTATTTAACTACCAAATAACTGTTAAGTATATATGTAACTACATGATCGTACATACCGATGTCTTTCTCCCTCTGTTCTTGTTCCTTCTTCTTCTCTTCCTCGTGTTCCTTGTTGACGCCGCCGACCTTTTTACCTTCTTCAAGATCTTTGAAGAAATTGATATGCCCCTGGTGGCCTACACTTGTGGCCGGGACAAGTTCCGACCCAGTAACACTAGCGTCGCTAGGGCTGGGACCCTGGTCCTGATCCTGGATACTAGTAGCTTGTTTGCCCCCCTCCCCCACCAAACGGTGTCTCGCTCGGGCACGAAGCAGTTCGGTTCTGGCTTCTTGCTCGGCCAGCGCCCGCCGTCTCTCCCGCTCTTTTTCTTCCTCTGCTGCTCTCGCTTCATCTCTGCGAACTTTTGCGATGTTGTCCTTATTTCTGACGTGCCAGCTCTTTTTGGGAAGGATGTTCATTTTGGAGACAAAATTTGACACACGTACAAGAAGAAAACAACACAAGATCACTGACCTAACCGGATCTAAAAATAAAGGTCAATGTAGTACGGCAGCCATACGCAACAAAATACCATCTGGTCTGCAACTTAGATGTAGCATGCGATGCCTTAAATATTACTAGAATTATTGTTGTATCATATTTCGTATAATCCATAACAGTATCATTTATTTCATTTCTATATTTCAGTGTAAGATGTTTGTGTTACATGTTAGCGTTGTGATGCGGTTGTAGAAGGAAAGAAACAGGAAGGTTTGAGACCAAGCCCACACCGGCAGAAAACCGCTAAAATGTAGTGTAAAGAAACTGGCCTCGCGTTCGTCTTAAGGTATGTTTCACCCATTTCCAGAATACACAGATATGGGTTGATGTGCACGTTTAAATGTGTGTCTATATTCATCGTACAGAAATGTTTCAGACCGTTTTTAGCGTCATGAGAGGATGTGTCATGGCACAACTTCTAGCGTGCTATATTAAAATGAACGTATTATGTCAAAGGTTGGGAAGAATTCTGCATATATTTTCAGACGTTAGAAAGACAACAATTGTTGACGTTCAACATCTATCTATGACTTCTAACTTCCTTCTTTCTGGTCTCACTACAATATAGCCAAGCCTTTGTCACTGTAAGGAGTGGAGTAAACAGAACTGACCATGGTAGGTCAGAAGAGAAAGCAGGCATATTCACAGCCTTCAGAGGATTCAGATCAGAAGAAGACAAGGACAGATGTTGTCCCTATAGCATCTACCAGCAGGCCGAGACGTCGTCAACCCCAGCCAACTGTGAAGGGAAGAGCACAAGAAAGAGCCAGAACACAAACTTTAGCAGTTGGCAGAGCTAGCAGGAGAAACGTTGAAGCTGGGCATGATGATAAGCCTTGTGTAAGACCTGTCAGCGATGTATGGCAGAGAACAGGCTACAGACTAGTCAGGACAGGCACCAAGACTATATTGGATCTGCCTATAGAGTGTGTAGCAAAAGTATTCTCATTTCTGTCAGACAGGGACAAATGTAGAGCAGCCTCTGCTTGTCGCTTTTTCTCCCAAGCTGCCAGGACCCCACATTTATGGAGCCGCGTGTGTGTAGATGCCGGGTTCTTGAATCTGAGCTCCAAGTTCCCGGACTTCCTCTTCTCCAGCAGAGATCGTAATGAGAGCAAGGCTTTCAGCCTGCGAAAGAAGCACATTTTTCATCTCACCTCACGCAACGCGTCCATCCGCGACCTGACCTACGAACTTTACGTGGACCAGTATCAGCATACTCTTAAGAAGCTACTAGATGCACAGCACTGCTCTAACCTGGAGAAGCTAAGTGTGACGTGTTATGACATCTGCACAACGAGAGGCGAGGCGTTTGCACGAAAGTTAGAGTTTGTGTCAGATGTGCTGAGGAAGGCTCACAGCTTGAGCCCAGGGATAAAGAGTCTCAGGATGCGCAGCTGCCAGCTGCTGGTCCTTCCTGAGAAGTTGGAGCTGCTCTTAAAGTTCCAGCACCTGCAGCACCTGGAAGTGCAGCTGTTTCTGAAGGACAATGTACACCTGTCAGGTGAGGGCAATAACAAATGTGTGACAATGTTCTCTGGTATTTGGTCATTCATACTGCTGCAGAAAAAACATGATTACAAAAAGTACATTGTGAAACATATTAAAACATGCATGTATGCATGTCCTAATGTAGTAATGATAACTTAGATTTGGTAGGGATTCCCTTTTTGTACCTTTTTAACATAAAGTTTAAGGCTTTTATGGTAGTAGTATGCAAATTGCCAAGCTAAACTCCTATGCAGAATTCACACCTTTCTTACAATGATGCTTAAGGATTTGTCCTTTGCTTCATGTAAGATTGAGAATGATCTAACGATCCTTATATTTCTACAAATGGGTAGTTTACATGATGATATTGTTTTTTATTATGCAGTTATGCCTCTGTATAGCTAGAGGTAAAATCATATACTAGATGGAATATGATTCATCAAATATCAATTTGTGTGATCTTTCCTGTAGGGGAAACCCTTGAACGGCTGTTCACCAACTTCCCTTGCCTGACCACACTGGAGCTGGAGGTGGATTCCACCTTAGACTACAAGCTGCCGGGGAGAGTCAACTTCCGCATGGCCTGCCCCACCCTACAGCACCTCCGCCTGTACTACAGCCCGGACTTCAGACCCACCAGCATCAACATGCCAAACCTCAAGACCTTCAGCATCAAATACTGGACGGACTTCTCCCCACACCCTCGCAGGGTCGTCTTCCAGGACTGCCTGTTTGAAATGATTGTGAGAGGCTGTCCGGGGATCGTGTCAATCAATCAGAAAGAGGTGCTGGGATTGGTGGACGAGTACAGGGAGGACCCTGAGAAAGTGAAGCTGCTGAGTGTGTGCTATTGTCCTCGGCACGGCATGGCTCCCCCTCCCCCAGGGGCCATCAATATCATGGTGTACTTTGACCATCACCAATAGAAAGGCACTCCAGAAGTAGTATGTTTTTATTTGTGTGAAAATTCAGTATTACACATATTATCTGAGCTTTGACCAACTAGAAAGGTACAGTAATTTTTTCCAATTTTTATCATCATGTGAGGAAATAGGAGTATGTGCAACATCAAGTGTATAACATACTTAATTGAAACTCTAGTGGAGATGTAACTTGTAATACTATGTCACGTGGTGCTGCTAGATGTCGCCACTGCAACACAAAAGACAGATATGATACAGTCCTTCCAGCACTGTAATTGAAGGGTGAACTATTGCTGTGATGCAGCTTGCCAAGAATATGGTGTACTTCCATATGTTTCTAAACATTTCAAGACTGCTTGTAGCTTTAGTAAAAACTTTTTTGATATTTAACTGTAAAGCTGTAGACTAGGAGTATGCACACTAGAAGGGATTCACATAACTGTGCTGTGAATTTAGGGTGTTGAGTAGGATTATGTCCAGACATCTTTTGGGCAGTTAATTTCAGCATTTCAAAAGCTGAATTTAGCTAAAAGGTGATTGGGCAACTCCTCCAGATTCATGTTCAGTCAGCATTGACAGTGATCAGGCCATTTAAGTCTAGAGCCACTGCTGATTATTGAACATTTAAAGCAGGGCTGTGTGCAGGACCTGTCCCTCCATCCCGGGATGAAAATTTGCTAGTTCAGTAGCAGTAAACAAAACAAAACTTTTGCCCTGTCCATCCAATAGATCTGAACTTGAAGTCTTCTTGACCTGGAAATATATTTTTGTTAGCTTAAGATGACTGAGTTAACAACCAAAATCAGCAACATTGGCTTCCAAGTTCAAATTAAATCAAATTTTGCCTACTCCTTTGCTATGCCTGAATCATTCATTATTGTTAATGCCTTTCTGGCCCTGCAATAGTGTAGAATCACTGCTGATTATCCTTCCACCTATTGTCAAGATAGGTGTATAATGCATCAGGAAGGCCCATTAAGGAGAGGTGAATTCAGAGAAATGACGTGGGTTCATCTCTGAATAGGGGATTGATAACTTTGCAGAACTTAACTGAATGTTGGTGCAGTATTTAAAATCTAGTCTTAATGTATTCTATTTTTCTGGTTTATGGATATACTGAATATTATTTGTACTTGTATTAGTATCAATGTCCGTTCAAACAGCCTTAAAACAAAATGGTCATTACTTGGGAAGTTCAAACTACACTCATGCAGACACAAAATGTACTTACTTAAGTCTGCATGTTGTGATAACCCCTGCCCTTCTATGGCATCCCTCATGTACTAACTTATTGCTGGAACATTGATAGGAATATATATAGGAGTGCTAAAGGTTATAGAAGAGAGCTTCTTATTCCTACATTGTGATTTAATCCATTTGAAATAGGGCCTGACCAGAATTGCTATTAACTAACCACAACCCTATCCTCAATGCTTGGTTGTTGAGCTGAAAGACTGGTAATCAGATCACTGAAATACCAGTCAGAACATAAGGAGGGGTGGTGCTTGTGCTCCATGTATTGGCCAAAGTTAGAGATGGTTGCACTATTTGTAAAGCCATTGCAAGATCATTAGAGATGTAATGAGAGAGATCAATGGAGCTGTTAAACAAAATTAAGTTATCAGTTTTGCTTTTGTTCTGGCGCTTGTGTTATATTTAGTTGACTTATTTCAATGTTGCAAATATCGTAGACAAATTCCCCTTTTCCAACTGTTTATGCCCTGTCATGTCTAATCTGAATTGAGTAGTTAGTTTGCTTGACTGTCTGGAATGATGGTTAAGATATGGTTCTACTTCCACAATTATAGCACAAAGAAGTGAGCTAGAATGTACATGTAGGTACAACGGTGTGTAATTAGGTGAAGGCATGGTGTCACTGATAGTCTGACTAAGTCACACTTGTACATGTAGCCTTCTACTGGTCCAATCAGCCCCTAACAGCCAGTGATTGTGTAACACAGGTTAGTGTCACCAGGAGCATGCTGTAGGGAGTAATCTGTTGCATAATGTTTGCAAATTGAAATTTCATTAGATCTCTCTGTCTTATCAATACTGCAGCATCATCATTGTCTTTCATGAACATGAAGGGAATATATTTTTCCTTCATGTTCTGTGCAGTTGCATTTTGGGATGTCTTGTATGAGATAAGGGAAAATGCTAAGGAAGATATCAGCCAAACTAGACCATATAAACAATTTCTATATATCAGTTTTGTATCCACTTAGAGAAGAACGAGAAATTTTGTTAGCTGCTCTACATGCAGATGTCTGAAGGAAAAGACATAATGATGGATGGTTAAAAAGAAACTGGACATATGGAAAAGCTAGTAAATGCAAGTTATTGTTCTGAACAATGTCTTTGGTCTGTTGGTTTTTATAATGCACACTTCATATTTGACTGCAATATTGTAATCTTAATAACTGCACCAACATCATGGTAATCTAATTATGACAAGTTGCCTGAGAAAGATGGGATTAAATAGTTGTGGCAAAATGTTAAAGGTGTATCATTTTGTATCCTTTATGTGCAGTATATTCAGCCTAAGGTCCTTGAGTGATTAAACAGTTCAGTAAGAGGATCTCTGTGTATCTTATAAAGGTGTTTTTCCACTGCAACACAAAGTGGATTCTTGATATCCATTCTGATATTATGTGTCATCCACTATTCAGAAACATTTACCTCATGGATCGAAACATTTCAGTAACTATCTCAAGTTATTTAGCAAGTGTAACAGTAAATAAATAAAGCTAGGCAGCAAAGACCCAAATACTAGGACAGGACAAGTGCTCCTTTTCTACAAGCTTTAATAGCAATCTTGGATATGTGACAATAATTTCCATTCCTTTAAACATCTAGTTCCATATAACTCCAAAATTTGAATTCAAATGGTGTTAATTGTTTGTGAGTGAAGACCTGTTTGAAAGCATTACGTATACAGTCATTAAAACTTCTAAGCTGAAATTTACGTTTGACAGTAGACACACTCTAGAAAAGAAAGTTGCTAACAGTCTCAGTTTACCAATGTTGATATTTTCAAGGAAGCAATACTGATGTTGGTTTTAGAATTACATGTAGGACCTCTCCTATCTCCACATACGTCCAGGATTTGCTGGGTTAAACATTTCTTGTAACAGATGATCAAATGGTCCAGTTAATACATGCAATAGGTATTATTTGGCAAAGTTTTTTAACTGTTGCTATAAAGTCGAAGAATGCGTTTTTCGCGCTGTATAATATAGATAATTGACGTACTGAGAGAAGTCAAATTAGAACTAAACGTCATACAGTCCTACAAAAACTAGTTTCATTGCACAATCACCCGGAAACAGTCAAAAGTAAAAAGAAATTGTACTGCTTTTAACAAGAAAAAGGTGATCGTTATTTGTATTTTTAAACTGATGTTTTCAGCTATGATAGGAAGAAAAGGCGAGATGAACACTTGATTTCCATGGTTACTATTCTTTATCATTTCTTACGCTAATCCTTTGCCCTACTGATGCATCCTGCTAAGCAGTTATCATGTCTCTGTACTCTGATGATTGGTCTTGCCTTTGGTGATTCATTTGTCATCACTTGCTGTCACTCTTCATGGTTTTACTGCAAAAGAATAAACAATTTAATTGATATAAGCTTAGACCACAATTCCCATTGGGGATACAAACAGCATAATGAGGAAAATATAGGTTCAGTAACTTTTCAGAAAGGGTTTCTGGAGGAACAAATACTGTTCAAGTTCTGTACCCTGCAAATATTTTCAATGAATTTGCTGGGCGGAAAAAAAGTGCAAAAATGAAAAACAACCCAAAACGTTAGATACTCCAATATCATTTTCTTCACTTGAATAGCACATTAGATGAATCAATCTTTCACGTTTACAAATCAAACCTTTTATTAAGTTTCTAAATATATTCACTGGTTGTTGGTGAAGATCTCACGTCATACCTCCAGCTCGTTGCCAGCATTCCGCAGGTCTTCCTCCAGTATCTTCAGGGTCTCCAGCAGCATCCCCTCGTTGGTGTTGTCGGCGGGTTCCTCCTGGTCACGCTCCTGTAGGGCCTCATCAGGCAGCTGGGCAGGCATGGGCTCCGCAATCTCGCGTTTACCGGAGGGGTCACTGGCTGTGAAGACCAGATGTATGCAAATGGATTTGTGTTGAGAATATATTCATTGGTTAGTGTACCTTGTTATTGCACAGAATAGTACAAACCAGGCATGTAGTCTTAACCCTAAAGAGATAACAAGAAAGCTTTCACAGAATGGTTACATGGTGGAACAACTGAACAAAGGAAGTTGTGTTAGCACAAAATATGAACACCTTCAAAGCGAGATTGGACAAACATATGAAAAAGGCTTTCAATGATGTACAACTATATGGATGTGGACAACCCACACAAACCCAAAATGATCATGACAGAAAATTGAAAACCTAAATTCCTCTCTGACCGCAGAACTCTACTACTACTCTACTCTTGTAGGCTCTAGTTTAAATGTATGTATGACGGTAACTGTTTGGGGCGATCTTCTAACTTACCGAAGTATCGGAGCTTGAAACCACGCTCAGTGACAGAATTGTCGGTAGTGAAGATGACCCTGATCTGTTTGTCGGTGCTGTGGACAGCTGCAGGAAGAGTAGACCCGGAGAACTTTCCAAGCTCTTTGCCGCTGCAGGCGTCTTCAACAGTCACAGTGTCGAAGGTACTCTCCAGGCCGAAGTCGTCGAAGATCACAGTTATGACCTTCCCTGGTCGAGCCATGATGTTCCAGCTGTATGATGACATAAATGAATCCAAATCAATCTACTATTCATTTCATACCATGTTGGGTATATCCTATATATATATATATATATATATAGGATATACCCACGAGGGTACGTGGCAGTACGCGGACGGCGAGCCCTTCGGGAGCTACAGGAACTGGTTCCCGGGTGAAGACTGTACAAGAGAAATGACTGTTATGGAACTTACCTTTCGGGACGACTTGGCAGATTTTGATTGGCACATGGCCCATCGTTCCACATGTTTCTTTTGTTCTTAGGATACATAAGTAAAACCATCAAAGGAACATAACACTCCAGGTTTTTATGGCATACTTGCTAAAAGCACAATGAAATGGCAATCAATGTGACATGATACATGCCTGCACTTCTGATGATCGGTGTATGTCACAGGATATCCAGGTGAGACAATGACTCCAACCTCTCCAGGAACGTTGCCTCCACAGGAATCTACAACTGAAACAAAAACTCTAACATCTTAGAAAACGATATTTGCGTGTTGTTTTCTTGACAATAAAATGTGTTACATGGTCTGTTGGAATCATATTTAATTTAGTATCATCTAACTTCTACTTACATCTGCTTGCAACTAGTAGGATGTCTGTTTCAAAACGAAAAGCTCAGTGCCCCCAAAGACCATTTCTATGGTAAACTTACTTGGCATTTGGATTTGGCAGATGAACTTCTGTTCTGTTGCGCAGCCTTGATCATTCCACATGTTCCTGGGGCTCTCGAACATCATCAGACAGTCCTCGTTCCCGCCGGCCTGGTTCGGTTCACCCGGGAACCAGTTCCTGTAGCTCCCGAAGGGCTCGCCGTCCGCGTACTGCCACGTACCCTCGTCGTTCTTGTCATCCGCTCCCAGCCAGAACCACGAAGTGCCGTCCACCTCGTTCTTCAGGTTGACCAAGAAGTCGTTGGTAGCCTGATCTCGCGGCATGGCCAGAGACCCTCCTTCAGCCCTACAAATCTTCGCAGCTTCGTCGTGATTCTTCTTCGTGTCGAAGGCCTTGTAGCAGCTTGCACCGCTCTGCTTATAGCCTTTGGGACAGTCTGCAGAAGATAGCGAAAGTGGAGCAAATTATATATAGGGATGCTTCATGATATGCAAGAAACGCATTTAATGTTGTTGGTATTGGTTGATTTATAGTCTGGACAAGAGAAATGACTGTTATGGAACTTACCTTTCGGGACGACTTGGCAGATAAACTTCCGATTTTGATTGGCACATGGCCCATCGTTCCACATGTTTCTTTTGTTCTTAGGATGGCTCCCAGGGAAGTACTCGGCGCAGTCTTCGTTTCTTCGGTTATTCGGTTCTCCTGGACCCCACGGCTGGAAGTTCCCCAGGGCGATGCCGTCGGCCCTCATCCACCCTCCTTCCTCGTGCTCGTCTGTCAGTCCGAAGCGGAACAAGGCTTTGTTGTCGACAGCATTCTTCAGGTAGATGAGGAACACGTTTGTGGTGGCATCACCGGGCATGGCAAGGGAACCTCCGTCGGCAGAGCAGGCTTCGATCGCTCCTTCGTTGTTTTTCTTAACATCGAAGGCTTTGTAGCACATGCGACTAGGTGGATGGTACACGTAGCCTTCTGGGCAATCTGCGTCAATGGTATACGTCAGAAATAAAGTTACATGGGACACACAAAATACGTTATTTGATCTTGTTTGTAACGCTTTGCCATTTCCAACATGATATACATCTAAACTCGTAGTCATTTGAATTGAACGTGTACAAAACGTTAACATTGTCAGGCTTTATGATGACGTACCTATTGGAATTACTTGGCAGATGAATTTTCTGTTTTTTGCGTTACCGCCCACGTCGTTCCATTGAGTAGGGAAGTACTCGGCAAAGTCCTCATCGCCTGCATTGTTCGGCTCTCCTGGTTTCCAATCGCTGAAGCTGCCGAGAGGCCGGCCGTCTATCCAAACCCACTCATTCTCCTGGTGCTGATCCACCAGACCGAACCAGAAGAAACCGGACGGGTCGACATCGTCCTTCAGGGACTTGATGAAGGCGTTAGTGGCGGCATCCCGGGGCATGGCAAGGGTGCCGCCATCCGCGTAGCAAGCCTCGGATGCCTGGAGGAAGGTCTTTTCCGTGTTGAATGCCTTGTAGCAGATCCCACCATGACTTTTGTAGCCACTAGGGCAACCTGAAAAGAAAAGAAACAGGATCAAGGCCCAAACCCATGTGGTGAATATTTTTCAATACAGAAGGATGAAACAGAAGTTGGAACTATGTGCAAAAGCAATTGGGTAAGTAACCAATGAGATAGGCACTCAGATAAATCGAGTTCCTGCACAAAATTGATGTAGATGAGTGTGAAACAGTTAACCATGTAAGTACCAAATCGGAACATACCGTCTGACACAGATGAGCAGACAGCGTTAGCAATGTCGTCAATCTTCGTGGCCAGGGCATTGAAGTCGGTCAACTCAATAACCTTGTCTTGGTCGCTGTTGGCAATCTGTAGGAGTTCCGCATGATCAAAGTTTCCCACCCCGATGGCATAGACTGCCACTCCGTCCGCGGCCAGGCTCTGAGATGGCGCCGCCACGGCATCACCAGACTTCCCGTCTGTCAACACGATCATCACCTGTAGGAGTACGCGGATTCATCCGTGTCTTTGTCATGATGTGTAGATACATGTGTAGGATAGTAATGTACGGTCAAAACTGCCCAAGACCGGGGAGACCAATAAAAGCCGGTGTAAGTGGACAGGTGGTCACTCTAGGTGGTCTATCAATAGGGAAATCATCCAAGAAACCACTTAAAGTGATCACATTGCATTTGATAAAAAATATAATAAGTAGATGGGGTGACTTCCACAGGTTGGATTCAATCTCTACATGTCGGTACGTACTTTCGGGACAGCACCTCCCCTCCATGCAGCATTCTGGCGGACGAACTCCAGAGCAGCCCCGGTCTTCGTGTTGCCTCTCTGGTACGAGATGCCGTCAATGGCGCTCACGGTAGACGGCTTGTCTGCATGGTCTCCCAGGTTAAACACCAAACTGAGAAATGAATCATAGTAGTTACTAACATCTAAGCTGTAATTTTTTTTTTTAATTTTTTTCAAACTTTATTCAATATTTCAGCATAATACACAATAGCTCATACATATACATCATTGGATCACGATAAAAAAAAACATTAACATGTGGTATAACAGGACTGGGTGAGAGAGAGAGAGGGATAACAAGCGTCAATCCTGAAAACATCATACATTATACAGATAAGATAGACCCTCATACCCTCACATGTAAGCAAATATATGATATCCTGATACAGAAACAATTTGTATCACCAGGTCAAGATAACAACATTATACAAAAAATAGGAAGTGATAACATTGAAAATGCATATACCAATGCCTTTGTTGTAACAAAAGACACAAAATTACAATGTTTTCAGTATAAGATTCTACACCGGTATCTTGCGACAAACAACTGGCTACAAAAAGTTAACATCAAACAAAGCAACAAATGTAATAACTGTAATGAAGAACACACTATTGAGCACCTTTTTGTATATTGTCATGAAGTTGTACTTTTCTGGAAACACTTTTGTACATGGTGGAAAATCAAAACACAGCAAGATCTGAACATAGATGAGAACTTGATTATATATGAAATATCTGAAACACATAGAGACAACAAGCTTTTACATTGTATCCTTATTGCCAAATATGTAATTTACACCTGTTTTTTGAAAGATTTGAAACCAAACTTGAAATACTTTAAAGCTAAAATTGCCAATATGCCAGTGATAGATATCCCTTAGATACACCTGTTAAGTCAATCTAAGCTGTAAATGCCTGGATAAATATTCAGAAGAATATTAGTTCTTAAAGACACCTGGCATGATGATGATGATGATGATGGTATCTATATTATTGACCGGGCATTATTATATCTCCATACATTGTTCTATATGCTAGTCTGTGTGCAGGAGAGACAAAAGTCCAGCTGAAGCCCACCTGTTCCTGTCAGAGTACTGTGCCACACCAACCCTGGTGGCAGTCGGGCTGACGTCAAAGCTGTTGACCACATCGGCAGCAAACTGTTTCACCTTGTCAAAGTTTGCAGTTCCTACGCTGCCAGATCCGTCCAGGAGCAAGAACAGGTCCAGCGGTGCCACACATGCTGACGAACCTGGTAGAGTTTTGCAAAAAGAAAAGTGATGTAGAAACATTATTTTCCTCGAGGTTTTTTGACTTGCCATTGGAATCCAATATGCATGTATCCGTACTTTGTTACTTCTTACAAATCAATAGAACTCACCGCCCCCCCGTGTCTCGAAGAAAGTCTCGTCGCTGCCTTCGAGATCTCCTGATCTAGCCGACGGATCATCCTAGAAGATAACGCAGACAACAGAGATAATTTCTTTAGAATCTCCGTATCAGACTGCCTTAGTTTTATCGCCTATCAAAGTATTAGGGAGGGCAACTAGTGTCGAATGTCTAAGAACTGTGCTGCAGTTGTTTCCGATGTCATGGCTTTGACAGAGTATATGCATTTGTGATGTCGTTCTTTCACTTGCGTTTAACGTTTTATTGTACTTTGTAAGGAATAAGGTTTATTTCTGTCCTTGGTGCTGAATATCCTTTCCTTTGATTTGTGCTCCCTGTGGTGAAACATTGGGAGCACCAATCAAAGAGAAGGATATTCAGCACCAAGGACAGATCCTTTTGTATGTAAATTGTGGTGTTGGCCCCTCCCTCCCCTACCCAATGACGTGATTAATCCCCTGCTTGTGTCGCCCTTGGTCCTTCGTGTCGGGTATATCACAGTCAGCGCGCATTTCCCTGCGTAGATTAACAAGTAGTTATTGAACATGGTTTGAAATCTATGAGAATCATCCCGGCCCCTTGCATATGTGCTTGTGTATAAACGGTATTGTCTAATCAAAGATGATATGCCATGATTTGCATATCATACCTTTCAATACCCCGGAGCCCACTTTAACCATGAAAATGACTTGTCGTAACTACATGTACAGTACCAGTAAAGGTGCCCTTTCCCTTATTTTATGTTCCCGTAGTTTTAACATCAACAGCTGTTCAAAAATGTACTACCATTTTATTTCTGATATGTTGATTGAATAGATAGATATTTAAATGGATAATATACCACATATCTATGCTATGTTTACTCTGAATATCCAGTATAGTCTACATGTATTTGTGTGCAAATATGAGATGGAGTACCATAGCCCTAAGCGACCGATTATAAGCTCAGTCTGCCCTAATGGCATTCTTTGTAGGTCAAACAGAACACCCCGGATTGGACCCGACAGGTATGCCAAACCACCCGTAGATCCGTCCGCAAACATGCAACATTCATCACATCACATACATAACAGTTTGCACATAACTTTAGCAGTAAACACTAAAAGTGAAAGGTGGATTGGTTAGTAAACGCTAAGATATAACCGATCTACGGGAAGTAAGGACTACGTCACATTTCCTACCCGGGGCCCGGCCGGGCTGTTTGATGTTAAGAAAAAATTAACTTCATGCCAATAAATATGTACAAGGCATGCTGTTGAAATATTTTGGTCAGTTTTTTTCTTGTCTTTTATATCGTTCTTTTCGTTCCCCGAAACTGCGATCGGCCGGGCCCCTTTGAGGAAATGTGACGTTATCATAAAGGGGTACCAATAATTAAGTGGGGCCATGTAGCTAGATAGCGGTCATCATGTTTCAGCCCCCTCCGCCGAATGTGTACATTACATTTTTTCAACATTCAAAGTATGATATATGACTCCAAGATTGTGGCTTGACGCTTGCTAATGGTGGTTCTCCATATTCAGATCGACACAGATAGGACATTAACTACACACGGTGTGACGGCGACGGCGTGTACATTCCCGCTGATAGATATCAGAACATTCCCTGGTGAACATCATAGCTATTGTATAGGCACCGCTTCTAATTTAACAAAGAGTTTTAACTCCTTGGGAGGACAAAACAATTATCACAACACCTCTCAAAAGAAACTAGTTTAAACAAACCCCATTCACTACAGCTATCTCGGAAATCAAGCGTGGGTGAAGGTGACTAAAAACTACTCTAATGTTGAGTGGTTTCAACTCTATATAACATGCCCGCTTTTTTACGCGCTCAAACTCACGGCGCTCCATCACTAGTTGCCAAAGAGTGGTCAAGTTTTGATCAATGAATTTTTTAAACATTCATCTAGAGGCCATACTCGAAAAAGGAAGGCATCCTTACTGTTCATGGACCATACACCCTCCGCGTTACAACTGGCAAACACCGAGGACGTTATCGTGAATATAAATTCCGATTTTGAGCTGCGTAATAGACAGTGCGCCCTAACTTGCCACCCTTTTGGAATTTGCTCTCTTCGGAAGTTGGTGACCAATTTAGACAAACATGAATAAAAATTTTGATGTTATGATGTATTAGCTTTCTTTTGACAGTAGAATTGTGATTGTGTGTGCTTCTTGTCTCCCGCGAGGAGGGCTAAATCTTTCACAATCCAGGTCGTGTTTTCATGGGAAATGGGCAAAATGCACTGAATGCGGCGGCCCGACTCACAAAATTGTTCGACAACGATTTTGGAGCATGTAGACACGCTGTAAAAGTTTACGTGCAGGCAAAACTTTGTGTGCCATCGGGCTGCGGATTTGCCTCCGTACGTGCGAGTACGGGCGACGCGCCTGCCTTGTACAGCCTGAACGTTTTCAGAAATACGTGGCGGACGTGGCCTCCCAAAAAACGTACGGACAAATTGCACGTGCGGCGGGTTGTGCCCTTAGCTTAAGAGAGGTCCGGACACGCTGGCTTATCACTCCAGAATTGACTGACCACGAGTGTCGGTCGTCTTCTGGTGATCCAGATGGACCAGGGCCCCACATGCGGTGGGAACTTAATACCAGGTCGTTACACTTTCTTTAGAATTACCCTATAATGACCTCAAAGTAACATGGGTAAGGCAACTACTTCAAGAAGTGCAAACGACGTACCAAGGCAGAGGAAATCTCCAATGATAGTACATACAAAATCAACATAATTACATGTCCTCTATTATGGAAAAGTCAGCTGCAAAAATGGCATGGGTTTTCAAATGGAGAACCAAGTTCATGAGTCTACCTGAAAACTAATGGAGATATATGCGCATACAATAGGCATACTCTCTTTAGAATTACCCTACAATAACATCACAGTAACAACTAGAGTTCGACGAAATCATACCTTTGCCAAATGAACCAGGTTTGTCATGTAGAAAGATGTCTGTAGACATAAGTATGCTACTCATTACATATAATTATATATGTTATTTGATTAAGGCACACCTCTATGAATGCAAGACTGCAAGCAAAAGCTTGTGCTAAGACGATTTCATTTTGGTAGTCTAGAGCTGAGATACAATTTTTTTCTGAAATTCAGAAAAATAGAATCCGTGAACCAAGACATTGAGTTGGACTGGCCTGACGTTATCTTGATAACAGTCAATGCTCTGAGCAACCTGATACTCGAGAGTAGCAAGGACGTTGGTACTGTAAGGTCACATTGCAGGTGGAAGATGACCCGGAAAAACAAACACACAGGCACACTCCAAACTATATCTCCATTTGTCATGGAAATAACTATTAACAAAACTGCAGAAGTTCAAAACACATGGGATCAACCTATCCTCAATTTTCCTTCAGCATAAGTCTGCTCTAGTTGGTTAAAGTGATTGGCACCCAGGGGGCAGGGGCAAGGCTGGGTCAGCCTGCAAGCTTGATCTACTTGCCTGGCACTGAACAGTTGTCAATAAGACACGTCCTAGCAGAGGTAAGGAGAGACAGTGGATTTATAAACTTCCCACATTGATTATGCAAATTAGCTGTTAATTTGCATAACTAGCATCTCATTATGAACGTCTTCACTAAGGCTATCCACATATAAAAAATCATGACGATCCGGCAACACGTTCATATTTGCCATTAATTATGCAAATAAGCTCGCCATTTGCATAATTGATATCTATCGACATTTCTCTCTTTTCCAGCCACACATGTCACAAGTTTGAAAGTCCTATCATGGCCTGAGGTGGACTTATAAACTTTCCTCATTAATTATGCAAATTAGCTTCTCATTTAAATAATAAGCATTTCATCACGCAGGCCATCACTCATTCCATCTGCATACCAAAAATCATGACGATCCGTCAACACGTTCTCCAGTTATCCTCGTCCGAAGTTCGAAAGTAAGCCGGCGCCTGCACTTCCAAGAAAGTTGCTAGGGGGCCCAAACTCGCAGCAATCACTCTGTGCCCCGAGGACTCTCTACCGCTCAAAAATCACGACCGCAGCGTGTCCAGAACGCGAGATATCAAACATGGAGGTTCCGCTGCAGTACCTTAGCAAGCCGTTAGGGGGCCCATTATCGAACTCCCCCTTCGTTTTCCAGACCCCTACCCACCCACCAAATATCATCAGCATCCGTCGAAGTCTTCTCGAGTTATGCTGTACACGGACAAAAGTTTGCAAGTAAACCGGCGCCTGCACACTACCAAGAAAGCCGCTAGGGGGTCCAAACTCGCAGCAATCACTCTCTGCTTTAAGGGCTCCCTACCGCTCAAAAATCATGACCGCAGCATGTCCAGAACGCGAGATATCAAGCATGGAGGTTCCGCTGCAGTACCTTAGCAAGCCGCTAGGGGGCCCATTATCGAAAACCCCCTTCGTTCTCCAGACCCCTACCCACCCACCAAATATCAGCTGCATCCGTCGCAGTCTTCTCGAGCTATGCTGTTCACAAACAGGGGGAAAACACACAACCGGACCGAAAATAAAACCTTAGCTTAGCCATTCTGGCAAAGGTAACTACAACTACTTCCATGATTGGGGGCCGGGGAACTCCGTGCAACCGAATCTGCCGCGTATACGTAGAAAACCTAGTCTTTAAAGCAGATTGAACGGGTGCGCTGTTCTCTGATTGCTACTGTGTTCTGATGGTTTCACTTTTTATCAACATCGGCAATACCAGGGAAAACTGAACCGTGCATCGCAACATGGTCAAAATTTATGAATATTTCACGCCACCGGTAGAAAGAAGTAGCGAATCCTGCTATATGGGGAAAATGTTTAAAATCCATTTCCGCTCTTTTTGTCGTCATAAGCGGTTTCCCAATATCTAATCTTACCTACTTTTTACCCCATTGATCGATGTCCTACGACATTTGTGTTTACGGCATTATAGTTCTTCCCAACGCAAGACGTACGACTATTACTGCGCATGAAAACCCCGTCGCGCAAAAAGTTCGAGCTATGTGACGGGGCCTTACTCTGAATACCCGGTATAGGTTACTATACTAGTATTTGTATGGGCGACCGACTGTACGTTCAGCTGTGTCATGGCATATTCCATGTCACCCAACCTGTCAAACTACGCTTAGACCTGTCTGTCAACACGTAGTGTCTGTCACATCTCAGCCATAACTGTTTACACACA
Source organism: Branchiostoma floridae (assembly GCF_000003815.2). Lineage (NCBI taxonomy): Eukaryota > Metazoa > Chordata > Leptocardii > Amphioxiformes > Branchiostomatidae > Branchiostoma > Branchiostoma floridae. The sequence goes on along the minus strand of NC_049980.1, from coordinate 16,523,960 downwards.
GGTGCAAACTCTAGAAAGGTGGTTTGGCCGGTAAAAGTGAGTACCTAATTGGTCCACAGGAATTACGAAAGGGATGGGATTCCACTAAACATGTGAACACGTACAAGTAGATAGTGATCAAGACGTTTCAGCTACCCCCTTTCGCCATTCAAAAGTGCAATAAGATTTTCTTCAATAAATGAACAGGACGGTCCTCGCTTTTATTGATCTAGCTACAAGTCTGTATTAAAATATCGACAAAAGCACTTCACAGATGACGTCATTAGAGTAAAAGATTGTGAACAGATAAATGAACGGCCAGAACCTCCGTGGTCGCCCCAAGAAGAGCGGGTAGACTATGTCAAGGAAGATATTTGCAAACTGAACCTGCAAAAAGGTAACCCCCTTGAAAGAGGCAGCTGGAGATTGGCAATTAGACCTAAACGACATTCCGCAACATCCAACCCTCGTAAAACGGTGAACAGTGGACGCTGAACTGGATAGTGAGTCAGTCAGTCATTCAGTCAATGACAAAGAGTTGAACAAGCGGATATTTGAATTATAAAAGATATCGAAACCTAAAGTTCCGCTGCATTACCATAGAAAGCTGACAGGAGGCAAATTATTAAACTTGAGATTTGTTTTTCCGACCCCTACCTACCTACCAAATATCAAAAGGCTTCATTCACAGCTTCTCGAGTTATGCTGGCAACACGCAGGCACACGCACAGGCAGACAGACGACACCAGTAATATCATAATACATGACTGTATATCCTTATTGGCGAAGATGATAAATGGTCTCCATGCGCTTTCTACCTCCCTAGCTGTGCTGGGGAAGTGCAAACGACGTACCAAGGCAAGGGAAATCTAACTAACGAAAGATTTTGGTTTTCTAAAATGTCTAAACAATAATACATAAATTTATATTTTACATTGTATGGAGAGGAATGTGCATTACCTCTTCCACAGACGCGGCGGCATTGTCTCCATTGTCGGCAGCCTCCTCCCGCAGGAACTCTGGTGGGGCGATTTAATGAAAAAATTTTAATCAAGTCCACAAAAATACTTTTAAGTCTGGCCACACGACAGTCACTTTCTAGCATTAAGCACTATGTTGAATAATAGCATTTCTGACAGGAATGTGTGTATTTGCGAGTACAAGCCTAGTCAAAAGTATACCTGGTTCTACGCCCTAGTCTTCTGGTGCCCTAACCCAGGGTTAGAAGCTATAATGTACCATGATGACTTTGCAGTGTAAGACTGCTGCAAGTACTGAAAGATAAGTTTACAACAAAGGACATGAAACATCCTTACCTTCCAGGCGTTCTATCAGAAAGTTGGTTGACAAATCCCGCTTGTCGGGGGCAGCAGCCGACTCTGTTAAACATGTGAGAAAAGGAGAATTTTTGGGTGCCGTATGGGTGACAAGTCTGTACGAGGGTTGCTATGGTCTACATGTACAGATCCCAGTCTCTATAAAAGTAGAAACCATATAGCTATAGAGCTCCTTCACATGGATTGCGAAAATGTCGGTGCAAACTGTACAGTTCAACCACATGTAAGCCGTGTCAATTCATTTTATCAGTTATAGATTTCTCCTCAACCTCCTGGCACAGTTTGTACTTCCCTCCAAGTGCCACCGCTTTCTTAGTCACATCCGACTGAATTAGGATTCCTTGGTGTCAAACGTTTTCCACCTGTGTGACCACCCTGGAACAATACTGGGCTATCAGTTTTTATATTTGTTTGTTTGTATCTAAATGAAGACGTAGTTACAACACGAAAACTACGAAACGGCCAAAATGACAAATCTCTCTACTTGTACTGTCATTTCTACGTGTGTGTTTGTGCATGTGCATGTGCCTTTGCTTACTTGAACTTCCTCCAACGACGAGTAGAAGCAGAGCCACCAGAAGAGACGGACACAGCTTCATCTTCGTCAGCTTCTAGTTTTCCTAATAACCAAACACAAATCAGAATTACGAATTGATGACGAATGGAGCCCTTTAATGACAAGTAAGAGTTGTGAAGAAAGTTTGAAATGATAATCTATGCTCGTGCTACTCATTTTAGCTTTTTGCCCTTTCTATGAAGACACAAAGACTAAGTGTTCCTGTTGGTGTGCTGGGCACCAGCTCTCTGCTGTGGTAGAGCGTTCAGAAATGTAAGCGTGCTGCGGCTAAGAAAAATGCACAAAATAGGACTTCAAGTAAAACACAGTTACATTTTCGAAGGAGACGCAGGGTCCCTACCTGTTAGGTCAACGCCAAGCTGGGACCTCAAGGGGAGCTTCGATTTTTCAGGCTTCTTGAACTTGTCCCGTCTTTGGAAGTTGACAAAGCTCCACACCACCCCATTTATATATCCTTCAGAAGGGGGCGGTAACATAACACTTTCTTTAATCTTCTGTGAACAATTTCAGTCATCTAGACAAGTAGACCAACGTGCGTACGCGAGGCGTGACTGTTTTATAGACCAACGTGCGTGCGCGAGGCGTGACTGTTCTATAGATCAGTGACTTTCAACCAAGTCAACTCCAACCGCCCACCTGTCTAAATGGCACAATGAACATGTTAAGAAAAAGAAGCTATACAATTTTGCATTCACTACCTGTCTTCCTTGAATACATTTCCGTACCAAAAAAACGTCTACCGTCTTATAATTAGGTAGTGAATCATCTACTGCCTGGTTGGTAAGTTAAACAGCATCTTCCGCACCTGTCAACGTCTATGCACCATTGCGTGTCAAGAATGTACGAATAAAAAGGCAAGTATTCGGGATATCTTTGTTTCGTGTCTGAAGAACTTGACGCTTTTGCAAATCATCAGTGAAAGACTTATGTAAATCAAACAAACAAGTACACGGTGTGCCAAAATGCGTGCCTGATTATGAGGGTCGGCCACTTTTCAAAGCTGTAACGAGAACCCAAAATCAACTTCAACCTACGCGTTTCCTAAACGATACAATGAAAGTGAAATGCGCAATTGACAAGAGAAGCTACACACCTGGCATCCTGAGCATGCAGTGCACTAATCCGTGAAAAACGACTGCTGCCAAACCTAAGGTGGAATGTCAAATAACTCTTTGTCCTTTCTACTTTTATCTGCAGTCTTGTTTATTGACATACGAGGGGCGGTCAATAAGTAATGCCCCTGACCCATTTTCCATAGCAGGAGATTAATGTTTTTTTCTTCATAGGAACCACCCAGAGTTATGCATTTCTCCCATCGTTTGATGCAGCTCTGGACACCGTTTTTGTAGGACACCCCAGGTTGGTCCTCCAACAGATGCCTCATCAATGGCAGAAGAGGGACGACCAGGTCTGGGAGCTGTTTCCACAGACTTCCGGCCATGTTTGAATTCAGGATGCCAGCGTTTTGCAAGGTCATATGATGGGGCATCATCACCATAAGTTTCTTTCATTTCATCAAAAGTCTTCTTTGGTGTGCGTTCTTTCAAATACAAAAACCGGATCACTGCGCGACACTCAACTGGTTCCATTTCACACCTGGTCCATTTCGCACCTGACTCAGTTCAAACACCAGTAAATCAGAAACCACAATTAGTTCAGAGCTGTTTTTGCAACATTACCTATAAAGATATGAATCATTACACATACAAAATTTCATTTAGATCAGACGACGTGGGTCAGGGGCATTACTTATTGACCGCCCCTCGTAGGGAGGAAGACTGCTAACGACTTCTTGGTAATGGATGCGCCTCTAATCCGAGAGACAATATTGCAGTAACACCAGAGATGGAAAGCCACTTTCAGTAAAAAAAAAAAGTCCGTTCTCTACTGTCGCCTTAATCATTTGCCTTCTGGCTAGTCGTCCGCTAGCATTGACGACTGTCTGGTCAAGAAGTCCAAGAGCGTCATCTGTACCTAAGTTTAGTACATCATTGCAGATCTGGAATGTATGAATAAAAGGACAAGAACACGGGATGTTTTTCTTTCTTGAACAACCCCGTATGTACCCGGCAAGATCTTCGTAATGTAATACAGTAGGAGACACATAACACCCATTTCCATAATACCGCCACGTTTACTGCGATTTCTCAAGCGATACTAATTTGACAGATGATCAACACATCATTTTCCACAGTTACATGTTGCTGTCACAGCTTACCTTTGCTACTTCTTCTGTGCATCTTTTTTTGTCTATCTTGTCCTGCTAAATCGTAATATCGCTATCATAATACACTGTGGAATTGCAATGAGAACGGGCGCGTGAGGGGAACCGTGTAGAAACCTGTATGAAAGAAGAAAGTTTAGGATGTTCTCATTTTGAGATGTAGTGACAAGCTATATTCAGCCTGATTAGCCTATAGGTTCTGACGCGTGGCAAGAGAAGATATTTTTTCTTCATGTTCTGTGCAGTTGCATTTTGGGATGTCTTGTATGAGATTATGGAAAATGTTAAGGAAGATATCAGTCACACTAGACCATATAAACAGTTGCTATATATCAGTTTGGTACCCACTTAGAGAAGAACGAGGAATTTTGTTAGCTGCTCTACATGCAGATGTCTGAAGGAAAAGACATAATGATGGATGGTTGAAAAGAAACTGGACGACATATGGAAAAGCTAGTAAATGCAAGTTATTGTTCTGAACAATGTCTTTTGTCTGTTGGTTTTTATAATACACACTTCAAATTTGACTGCAAGATTGTAACTGCGCCAGCATCATGGTAATCTAATTGTGACAAGTTGCCTAAGAAAGATGGGATTAAATAGTTGTGGCAAAATGTTAAAGGTGTATCATTTTGTATATTTTATATGCAGTATATTCAGCCTAAGGTCCTTGGGTGAGCAAACAGTTCAGTAAGAGGACCTCTGTGTATCTTACATTTGTGTATAAAGGTGTTTTTCCACTGCAACACAAAGTGGATTCTTGATATCCATTCTGATATTATGTGTCATACACTATTCAGAAACATTTACCTCATGGAATGAAAAATTTCAGTAACTGTCTCAAGTTATTCAGCAAGCGTACCAGAACATACAGCAAGGCAGCAAAGGCCCAAGTACTAGGACAGGACAAGTGCTCCGTTTCTACAAGCTTTAATAGTATTCTTGGATATGTGACAATGATTTCCATTCTTTTCATTAAACTTCTAGCTTCATATAACAGAATTTGAATACAAACCGTGTTTATTATTTGTGAGTGAAGACCTGTTTGAAAACATTACGTATACAGTCATTAAAACTTCTCAAGCTGAAATTTACACTTTAGAAAAGAAAGTTGCTAACAGTCTCAGTTTACCAATGTTGATATTTTTCAAGGAAGCAATACTGATGTTGGTTTTAGAATTACATGTAGGACCTCTCATATCCCCATATACGTTTAGGATTTGCTGGGTTAAACATTTCCTGTAACAGCTGATCAAATGGTCCAGTTAATACATACAAGATGTACTCTTTGGCAAAGTTTTTTAACTGTTGCTATAAAGTTGAAAGAAGAATGCATTTTTTCACACTGTATAATATAGATAAATGACGTGCTGAGTGAAGTCGAATTAGAAGTAACAGAACTAAACGTCCTACAAGCAGTCCTACAAAAACTATTTTCATTGCACAGACACCCGGAAACAGTCAAAAGTAAAAAGAAATTGTACTGCTTTTAAAAAGAAAAAGATGATTGCTATTTGTATTTCAGTAATGTCTTAAGCTATGGTAACAAGAAAAGGCGAGATGAACACTTGATTTCCTTGGTTACTATTCTTTATCATTTCTTATGCTAATCATTTGCCCTACTGATGCATCCTGCTAAGCAGTTATCATGTCTCTGTACTCTGATGATTGGTCTTGCCTTTGGTGATTCATTTGTCATCACTTGATGTCACTCTTCATGGTTTCACTGCAAAAGAAGAAACTTTTTTTTTATTGATATAAGCTTAGGCCACACTGTCCATTGAGGATGCATATAAAACAAACAGCATAATGTGGAAATGTAGTTTCAGTAACTTTTCAGAAAGGGTTCTGGGGGAAAAAATACTGTTAAAGTTTTTAACATTTGCTGGGCGGAAAAAAAGGTGCAATATCAAAAACAAAAAACAACCCAAAACGTTAGATACTCCAATATCATGTTCTTCACTTGAGTAGCACATCAATCTTTCACTTTTACCAATCAAACCTTTTATCAAGTTTTCTAAATATATTCACTGGTTGTTGGTGAAGATCTGTACGTCGTACCTCCAGCTCGTTGCCAGCATTCCGCAGGTCTTCCTCCAGTATCTTCAGGGTCTCCAGCAGCATCCCCTCGTTGGTGTTGTCGGCGGGTTCCTCCTGGTCACGCTCCTGTAGGGCCTCATCAGGCAGCTGGGCAGGCATGGGCTCCGCAATCGCTCGTTTACCGGAGGGGTCACTGGCTGTGAAGACCAGATGTATGCCAATGGATTTGTGTTGAGAATATATTCATTGGTTAGTGTATAAACCAGGCGTGTAGTCTTAACGCCGGAGAGGTGACATGAAAGCTCCTTTCTTCAGTAACATAAAGGTTACATAGTGGAACAACTTACTAGAGGAAGTTGTGTTAGCACCAAATGTGAACACATTCAAGATTAAAGCAAGATTGGAGAAACATATGGAATGACATTCAGTGTTGTATAATTACAGAGCTGTGGACAACCCACACATACCAGAAATGACAGAAAATTGAAAATTTCCTACCTGACCACAGAACTCTCCTCTCCTCTTGTAGCATAGGATCTTGTAAGAGCTAAATTTAGTTTAAATGTATGCATGTCGGTAACCTTTTGGGGACGATCTTCCAACTTACCGAAGTATCGAAGCTTGAAACCACGCTCAGTGACAGAATGGTCGGTAGTGAAGATGACCCTGATCTGTTTGTCGGTGCTGGGGACAGCTGCAGGAAGAGTAGACCCGGAGAACTTTCCAAGCTCCTTGCCGCTGCAGGCGTCTTCAACAGTCACAGTGTCGAAGGTACTCTCCAGGCCGAAGTCGTCGAAGATCACAGTTATGACCTTCCCTGGTCGAGCCATGATGTTCCAGCTGTATGATGACATAAATGAATCCAAATCAATCTACTATTCATTTCATACCGTGTTGGGTATATCCTATATATATATATATATACATAAGTAAAACCATCAAAGGAACATAACACTCCAGGTTTTTATGGCATACTTGCTAAAAGCACAATGAAATGGCAATCAATGTGTCATGATACATGCCTGCACTTCTGATGATCGGTGTATGTCACAGGATATCCAGGTGAGACAATGACTCCAACCTCTCCAGGAACGTTGCCTCCACAGGAATCTACAACTGAAACAAAAAATCTAACATCTTAGAAAACGATATTTGCGTGTTATTTTCTTGACAATAAAATGTGTTACATGTACATGGTCTGTTGGAATCATATTTAATTTAGTATCATCTAACTTCTACCTACATCTGCTTGCAACTAGTAGGATGTCTGTTCCAAAACGGAAAGCTCAGTGCCCCCAAAGACCATTTCTATGGTAAACTTACTTGGCATTTTGATTTGGCAGATGAACTTCTGTTTTGTTGCGCAGCCTTGATCATTCCACATGTTCCTGGGGCTCTCGAACATCATCAGACAGTCCTCGTTCCCGCCGGCCTGGTTCGGTTCACCCGGGAACCAGTTCCTGTAGCTCCCGAAGGGCTCGCCGTCCGCGTACTGCCACGTGCCCTCGTCGTTCTTGTCATCCGCTCCCAGCCAGAACCACGAAGTGCCGTCCACCTCGTTCTTCAGGTTGACCAAGAAGTCGTTAGTAGCCTGATCTTGGGGCATGGCCAGAGACCCTCCTTCAGCCCTACAAATCTTCGCAGCTTCGTCGTGATTCTTCCTCGTGTCGAAGGCCTTGTAGCAGCTTGCACCGCTCTGCTTGTAGCCTTTGGGACAGTCTACAGAAGATAGCGAAAGTAAAGCAAATTATAGGAATGCTTCATGATATGTAGGGAACTCATTTATGGTATTGGTATTGGTTGAGTTATAGTCTGGACAAGAGGAATGACTTGTAGAACTTACCTTTCGGGACGACTTGGCAGATAAACTTCCGATTTTGATTGGCACATGGCCCATCGTTCCACTTGTTTCTTTTGTTCTTAGGATGACTCCCAGGGAAGTACTCGGCGCAGTCTTCGTTTCTTAGGTTATTCGGTTCTCCTGGACCCCACGGCTGGAAGTTCCCCAGGGCGATGCCGTCGGCCCTCATCCACCCTCCTTCCTCGTGCTCGTCTGTCAGTCCGAAGCGGAACAAGGCTTTGTTGTCGACAGCATTCTTCAGGTAGATGAGGAACACGTTTGTGGTGGCATCACCGGGCATGGCAAGGGAACCTCCGTCTGCAGAGCAGGCTTCGATCGCTCCTTCGTTGTTTTTCTTGACATCGAAGGCTTTGTAGCACATGCGACTAGGTGGATGGTACACGTAGCCTTCTGGGCAATCTGCGTCAATAGTATAGGTTAGAAATAAAGTTAGATGGGGCACACAAAACACGTTGTTTGATCTTTTTTGTAACGCTTTGCCATTTCCAACATGATCTGCATCTAAACTCGTAGTCATTAGAATTGAAAGTGTACAAAACGTTGAACAGCATTATGATGACGTACCTATTGGAATTACTTGGCAGATGAATTTTCTGTTTTTTGCGTTCCCGCCCACGTCGTTCCATTGTGTAGGGAAGTACTCGGCAAAGTCCTCATCGCCTGCATTGTTTGGCTCTCCTGGTTTCCAATCGCTGAAGCTGCCGAGAGGCCGACCGTCTATCCAAACCCACTCATTCTCCTGGTGCTGATCCACCAGACCGAACCAGAAGAAACCGGACGGGTCGACATCGTCCTTCAGGGACTTGATGAAGGCGTTAGTGGCGGCATCCCGGGGCATGGCAAGGGTGCCGCCATCCGCGTAGCAAGCCTTAGATGCCTGAACGAACGTCTTTTTCGTGTTGAATGCCTTGTAGCAGATCCCACTATGGCTCTTGTAGCCACTAGGGCAACCTGAAAAGAAAGGGGCAGGATCAAGAGCTTAAACACATCATCAAGGCCCAAACCCATGTAGTGAATATTTTTCAATACAGAATGATAAAACATAAATTGAAACTATGTACAAAAGCAATTGGGTTAGTAACCAATGAGATAGGCATGCATATAAATCGAGTTCCTGCACAAAATTGATGTAGATGAGTGTGTAACAGTTAACCATGTAAGTACCAAATCGGAACATACCGTCTGACACAGATGAGCAGACAACTTTAGCAATGTCGTCAATCTTCGTGGCCAGGGCATTGAAGTCGGTCAACTCAATCACCTTGTCTTGGTCGCTGTTGGCAATCTGTAGGAGTTCCGCATGATCAAAGTTTCCCACCCCGATGGCATAGACTGCCACTCCGTCCGCGGCCAGGCTCTGAGATGGCGCCGCTACGGCATCACCAGACTTCCCGTCTGTCAACACGATCATCACCTGTAGGAGTACGCGGATTCATCCGTGTCTTTGTCATGATGTGTAGATACATGTGTAGGATAGTAATGTACGGTCAAAACTGCCCAAGACCGGGGAGACCAATGAAAGCTGGTCTAAGTGGACAGGTGGTCACTCTAGGTGGTCTACCAATAGGGAAATCACCTAAGAAACTACTTAAAGCGATCGCATTGCATTTATGTAGATGGGATCACTTCCACAGGTTGGATTTAATCTCTACATGTCGTTACGTACTTTTGGGACAGCACCTCCCCTCCATGCAGCATTCTGGCGGACGAACTCCAGAGCAGCCCCGGTCTTCGTGCCGCCTCTCTGGTACGAGATGCCGTTAATGGCGCTCACGGTAGACGGCTTGTCTGCATGGTCTCCCAGGTTAAACACCAAACTGAGAAATGAATAATAGTAGTTACTAACATCTAAGCTGTAAATGCTTGGATAGATAAATAAAATCTGAAGTCACTGCTAGATCAATACGCAGAATACTAGCTCTTAAAGACACCTGGCATGATGATGATGATGGTACCTATATTATTGACCGGGCATTATCATGTCTCCATACATTGTTCTACATGCTAGTCTGTGTGCAGGAGACACAAAAGTCCAGAAGCCCACCTGTTCCTGTCAGAGTACTGTGCCACACCAACCCTGGTGGCAGTCGGGCTGACGTCAAAGCTGTTGACCACATCGGCAGCAAACTGTTTCACCTTGTCGAAGTTTGCAGTTCCTACGCTGCCAGATCCGTCCAGGAGCAAGAAAAGGTCCAGCGGTGCCACACATGCTGACGAACCTGGTAGAGTTTTGTAAAAAGACAAGTGATGCAGACAAATTAGATATGTTTTGTCAGCATTTCTGAATTCGCACTAGCCTATATCTATATTGAGATCACCGACGGATTGTAATTTCAATTAAGTTACTTTAACTTGCAAAGTATCTTTGAACACCATCTTAGCCATCTCTGGAAGAATTTATTGACATTACGTTCCCCTACCTATATCCTTCCCTTTAAGCTACAGTCTGTGTATTTTGTCAGTCGGTCGGTCAGTCGGTCATTTCTAGAAGTGTTGTTGAATTCAAAGTGTCGCAACTGGAAAATGGACTGCACTTTCGAAATCCCACTTGCGAATTGCTGTCCTCGTTAAGGACAACAAATGGTAATGAGGGCAGAAAAAAATCTACCAATCTAACCACTTCGATCGAGGACAGATATATTCTTGAATCCATCAGTAACGATACACAAACCTGTGATTTGGTACACCTGGTTCCCCCAGGGCCCGCCTTCGCCGTCCGTTTTGCAGCTTGTGGACGGTCCGTACTTCCTGTAGGTCTGACCAGCGGTGGCTGAAGAGGCGCACCAACCTCCGTTTTGCACCGCAAAGAAGTTGAAACCACGAGCCTTGGCCAGTTTGCTGCACTTGTTGATGGCGTCCTGACGAGCCTGATAACTTCCGTCCAGACGTGCGTCCGACCCCTCCATAGTCGGGATGGCTCTGTCCGCGGTGTCCCGCCAGCACCCAAGGCTTACAATCTCCGGCCGGGCATCTGCAGAGAGATACAAGACATTTGTTTATTCTAGCTCGTCAAATAATCATCATCACCGGGATCGAAATGATTGACGAAGAATCAAAAACATCGCTGGTTATATCCAGGTCTGTAGTGCCTGTAAGTTCCAGTAACTGGCAACACACATGGGTCACATTGGCTCTCACCTGTGATTTTGTACACCTCATTACCCCAGGGCCCTCCTTCGCCGTCGTTACCACAGGTTGAAGAACGTCCGTACTTCTGGTAGGTTTCTCCAGCGATGGGGGAAGAGGCGCACCACCCTCCGTTCTGCACCGCAAAGTAGGAGAATCCTCGATCCTTGGCGACGTTGTAACACTTTCGGATGGCGTCCTGGCGGTTTTGGTAAGGCCCGTCCAGACGCGGGTCGGAACCTTCCAGAGTTGGGATGGCTCTATCACCGGTGTCTCGCCAACAGCCAAGGCTGATGTATTCTTATGAAAATAACAGAATCATGCAAAAGTTTAGGTTGATCACGTGTAAAAGGAAGAACCCAAGATGACCCTAGGTAATGTCTTGAGAAGCAGATGTATGGGAGATGTATGGCATGCAAATCGGATGTTTATCAATATCAGTCCATGGATTCGTGTCGTTCATCATAATGGTCTGAAAGGACATAGACATAGCTTACTAAATGGTTTAACTTTTATCTTACCGCCTGGTTGTTCACAGTCTTGTCCAGGACCTGGAAGTGTGCAAATGACAATGATTAAAATGTAGATATCCAGGCAATCAGATATGAAAGGTACTAAAGCAACTGGATAGATTTTGGAAACAGTCAAGTGTTCCAGGTATCAGCCTATTCAGGTGCTTGAGTAGCTGTTGCCTTGCGAAGATAAACGTTTTTGTGGTTTGAGTTTTCGGCACAAGGCATAAAGGACCTATGTTCAGGCATTAGCCCAGACAGAGAACAAATAAAAGCACACGCATACCAAAAAACTAGTACTGAGAAAGAGTTGATTCAGCTCTAAGAAAGATTTTTAAACTATAAGATTACTGTATTTTCTATGACCAACCCTTCACATTGAAACCATGTTTTATCCATATCTGGATCATATTTGGATCCTAATTTACAAAAAAAAAATGTCAACAGTTTGTAGCATCTACATACCACATTGTGGGGGTAGTGGCGCTGGAATTCCGAACACAGCACCTACAGACACAAATTCAAACATTATATAAAGCTGCCGTAGACGAAATCCCGGTAACTATTAAAAAGAGTTTCCGTACTTTGAACATCTTGATGCCAGGGATAATTGTTTATATGAGATGCGCCTAGATAAAGCTTGTACATCAAACATTATCTGTTCCTATACCTACATTTGTACAAAAAAGTGAGGAGATGTTGGCCATCCTGTTAGCTTAGCAACTTCGTTCAGTTAACTTGTATGTATATTGTTGTTTCTACTTTCCTGTCTATGTTTCTTAAGTCACACCATCAGCGACCTGTACCTAGCCCGTCGAGACATGAATGTACACTAAAAGTCTTTCATTCAATTCAATTCAAATATCCTTCCCGACAGAAATCTCTGCTTGGAGATACACCAAGATAAAATGGGACCTGATACTATCTAACATAGTTTCAACTTTCCAGCTATTGCCATGCAAAATAGTGCCAGGTTAACTACAAAGGAAAGAGGAAGGAAGCAAATAACATACCTCCAAAGACCTGCACTTCACACAGTGTTAGAGGCTGTGTGCCCGGCAGAGCTATCCCCACGTACCGGCCCGTCCGACCACCACAGTCCACGCTGATTGTCATCTTGCCGCTCACGGACTGCGCTCCCCCACATGTAGGGTTAGCGGCAACATTCGGGTTGTCTCCGATGTACACCTTGAAGCCTTGCAGTCGTTCTGAGCAACAGTCCTGGCGGTTGGTGACGACAACACGATCAACGCACTTGGAGGACCCCAAGTCGACCCGCCACCACGGCTGGTTTTCGTTGTTGGTGTGGGTGCAGGAGTTTCCTGACCATTGTCTGTTGTTGTTCCCGTCCACCGCCCGTCCAGGGGCGCCCCCGTGAGCGACACTGGACTGCTCCGCTGGACGTCCCAGGGCAATGTTGGTCCTGACAGCAGCTGTAGGATTGATAATGTTACTTCGTTGGAGAGTAGACATCCAGGTGATAAGATATGGAAGGTAACATTTATTAAAGCAATTTCAATAGACTTAGGAAACGGCCAGGTGTTGCAGGTATCAGCCTATCCAGGTGCTTGGTCAACTGTTACCTTGCGTAGATATTGTTATCTGTTTCAACTTTTATCCAGTTATGATAAGTCTTTTTGCACCAAAAAACAGGGAAGATGTGTGCTTGTTAGCCCAAATCTCTTTCGACATAGGCATCAAGGGTTTTGTTCTCGTCTGATACATCCCAGCGAGGGTTAGCCCAGATAGAGAGCAAATTAAAGCACATGCACATCAAACCTAGCCCAGATAGAGAGCAAATTAAAGCACATGCACATCAAACCTAGCCCAGATAGAGAACAAATTAAAGCACATGCACATCAAACCTAGCCCAGATAGAGAGCAAATTAAAGCACACGCACATCAAACCTAGCCCAGATAGAGAGCAAATTAAAGCACATGCACATCAAACCTAGCCCAGATAGAGAACAAATTAAAGCACATGCTCACCAAACCTAGCCCAGATAGAGAGCAAATTAAAGCACACGCACATCAAACCTAGCCCAGATAGAGAGCAAATTAAAGCACATGCACATCAAACCTAGCCCAGATAGAGAGCAAATTAAAGCACATGCACATCAAACCTAGCCCAGATAGAGAGCAAATTAAAGCACATGCACATCAAACCTAGCCCAGATAGAGAGCAAATTAAAGCACATGCACATCAAACCTAGCCCAGATAGAGAACAAATTAAAGCACATGCTCACCAAACCTAGCCCAGATAGAGAACAAATTAAAGCACATGCTCACCAAACCTAGCCCAGAGAGATAACAAATTAAAGCACATGCACATCATATCAAAAAAAGCCCAGATAGAGAACAAATTAAAGCACATGCTCACCAAACCTAGCCCAGATAGAGAACAAATTAAAGCACATGCACATCAAACCTAGCCCAGATAGAGAACAAATTAAAGCACATGCTCACCAAACCTAGCCCAGATAGAGAACAAATTAAAGCACATGCACATCAAACCTAGCCCAGATAGAGAACAAATTAAAGCACATGCACATCGAACCTAGCCCAGATAGAGAGCAAATTAAAGCACATGCTCACCAAACCTAGCCCAGATAGAGAACAAATTAAAGCACATGCTCACCAAACCTAGCCCAGAGAGATAACAAATTAAAGCACATGCACATCATATCAAAAAAAGCCCAGATAGAGAACAAATTAAAGCACATGCTCACCAAACCTAGCCCAGATAGAGAACAAATTAAAGCACATGCTCACCAAACCTAGCCCAGATAGAGAACAAATTAAAGCACATGCACATCAAACCTAGCCCAGATAGAGAACAAATTAAAGCACATGCTCACCAAACCTAGCCCAGATAGAGAACAAATTAAAGCACATGCACATCAAACCTAGCCCAGATAGAGAACAAATTAAAGCACATGCACATCAAACCTAGCCCAGATAGAGAACAAATTAAAGCACACGCACATCAAACCTAGCCCAGATAGAGAACAAATTAAAGCACATGCACATCGAACCTAGCCCAGATAGAGAACAAATTAAAGCACATGCACATCATATCAAAAAAAGCCCAGATAGAGAACAAATTAAAGCACATGCTCACCAAACCTAGCCCAGATAGAGAACAAATTAAAGCACATGCTCACCAAACCTAGCCCAGAGAGATAACAAATTAAAGCACATGCACATCATATCAAAAAAAGCCCAGATAGAGAACAAATTAAAGCACATGCTCACCAAACCTAGCCCAGATAGAGAACAAATTAAAGCACATGCTCACCAAACCTAGCCCAGAGAGATAACAAATTAAAGCACATGCACATCATATCAAAAAAAGCCCAGATAGAGAACAAATTAAAGCACATGCTCACCAAACCTAGCCCAGATAGAGAACAAATTAAAGCACATGCTCACCAAACCTAGCCCAGATAGAGAACAAATTAAAGCACATGCACATCAAACCTAGCCCAGATAGAGAACAAATTAAAGCACATGCACATCAAACCTAGCCCAGATAGAGAATAAATTAAAGCACATGCACATCAAACCTAGCCCAGATAGAGAACAAATTAAAGCACATGCTCACCAAACCTAGCCCAGATAGAGAACAAACTAAAGCACATGCACATCAAACCTAGCCCAGATAGAGAACAAATAAAGCACATGCTCACCAAACTAGCCCAGATAGAGAACAAAT
>NC_049980.1:16507602-16508488 GCF_000003815.2 Branchiostoma floridae | reverse complement strand
AGCCCAGATAGAGAATGAATTAAGCACATGCACATCAAACCTAGCCCAGATAGAGAATAAATTAAAGCACATGCACATCAAACCTAGCCCAGATAGAGAATAAATTAAAGCACATGCACATCAAACCTAGCAATGAGGCATAGTTATTTCAGTTTCAAGAAAACAATTAAGAATATGTATTTTCTATGACAAATGGCAAAGGAACCATTTGCATTTGTCTAAGAAATGTTTTATCATTATTTGGGAAGTTCATATTTGAAATTCCGACCGTAGCTTACAAAACAAATTGAAGCAGCCACTTACCGCATTGTGAGAGTCCGGACCCAGGAGCTAGAGACACAAATTTAGATATTATTACACTTTTCCCCAACGTTTCAATTGAAGATAAGTGGTCTCTGAACTCTACGCTTTGATCTACTACCAGATCCATTCAGAAGCAAGAACAGGTTCAGCGGTGCCACACATGCTGACGAACTTAGTGGGGATTTGGCAAAAAGAAGTAATACCGATACATAAGATGTTATGCAGAAACGTTAGACGTATAAGCAGCATTTATGGAGTGACACTATAACTTGTATCTAAATTTATATCTAAGATCACCACTGCCGTGTAATTTCAATTTCGATGACGTTACTTTAACGTGAAATTATATCTATGAACATCGCCATATCCCTATAGAATGAATTCAAGTCATTGACTCTTCGCTCCCATATTTCCTTCCTTTAAAGCTATAGTAAGTATGTTTCTCACTGAAATGGATCGATTGATTTGATGCAGTTTACAGAATGTCATCTTACCGTTTGGTGGTTGACAGGAATTTTCTTCCCCAGGACCTGGAAGTGTGTGAGCAAATGGCACAAATGGCAACTATTAAAATGACTCGGGG
>NC_049980.1:16491215-16505428 GCF_000003815.2 Branchiostoma floridae | reverse complement strand
CTGCATTGTTAGGCTCTCCAGGAGCCCAGTTGGTGAAGTCACATCTGGTGACCGGAGTCCCATCAGACCAAGTCCACGTGTTCTCCACCTACACAAAGGAATTCAGTCACATGTTTAACATCTAGACACATGGAGATAAGTTTAGTTCAGTTCAGTTTAGTTTAGTTTGATTTGGGTTAATTCCGTTTAGTTTAGTTTAGTATAATGTAGTTTAGTGTATAATTTGATTTGATTTGATTTGATTTGATTTGATTTGATTTGATTTGATTTGATTTGATTTGATTTGATTTGATTTGATTTGATTTGGTTTGGTTTGGTTTGGTTTGATTTGGTTTAGAAAAAAGAGTGACATACAGGGAGAACAATATGTTCTCCATAGAATGTTTGTAAAGCCATTCATTAAGGTATTTCATCTGGTGAGACACTTACTGTCACATCATTGAGCCCAACCCAGTAGTCTTTGTTCGCGTCAACCTGCTGAATCTTGGACACAAGGAAGTCGTGCAGCGCCTTAGTCTTGACATCCGCAAGATGGCCACCATCTGCTGTACAGGTCTGCTTCGCAGCTTCGTACGTCTTGAGCTGTGCATACACCTTGTAGTAAGTACCACCTCGCTGTGTGTACCCTGAATCTCCTGAAAATACAGCACAGGGACATTAGCAACACAACTTGGGTTGGTGCACTACTATTCTCCAAGCAGATGTTTCGGTCGGAGGGATAGTGGTGGCCACACACACACACACACACACACACACACACACACACACACACACACACACACACACACACACACACACACACACACACACACACACACACACACACACACACACACACACACACACACACACACACACACACACACACACACACACACACACACACACACACACGCAAATCTCTGCTTGGAGATTTAATAGTGCATCTCGTCAAAATATCTTATGATGCTATCTAACATAGTTCCAACTTTCCAGCTATTACCATCCAGAATACCAGGCAAACTACAGAGGAAAGAAGAAGGAAGCAAATAACATACCTCCAAAGACCTGCACTTCACACAGTGTCAGATACTGCCTGCCAGGCAGAGCTATCCCCACGTACCGGCCCGTCCGACCACCACAGTCCACGCTGATTGTCATCTTGCCGCTCACGGACTGCGCTCCCCCACATGTAGGGTTGGCGGCAACATTCGGGTTGTCTCCGATGTACACCTTGAAACCTTGCAGTCGTTCTGAGCAACAGTCCTGGCGGTTGGTGACGACAACACGATCAACGCACTTGGAGGACCCCAAGTCGACCCGCCACCACGGCTGGTTGTCGTTCCCGGTGTGGGTGCAGGAGTTTCCTGACCATTGTCTGTTGTTGTTCCCGTCCACCGCCCGTCCAGGGGCGCCCCCGTGAGCGACACTGGACTGCTCCGCTGGACGTCCCTGGGCAATGTTGGTCGTGCTAGCAGCTGCAGGATTGATAATGTTTTAGAGAGTAGACATCCAGGTAGTCGGATACGAAAGGTAACAGTTACTAAAGCAACTGGATAGATTTTACAGATCGTTATTATCTCAGGATTGTTTTGCAGTTCTGAGTTTTCCTGACAAAGCCTGGATGACTTATGATCTTAAGCACAAATACAGAACATATAAAAAGCACAGAGATACAGTTGTTTCAGCCTAAGAAAAAATGTTATTACTTTTATAACTTTCTATGACAAACGGTGTAGAACCATTTACATTGAAATCATTATATGAGATGTTCATATTTGGATCGTAGCTAACGAAAAAAGTCAGTGATTTATAGCAGCTACATACCACATTGTGAGGGCAGCTGTACCGAGAGTCTGGACACCAGGACACCTACTGACACAAATTCAAACATTGTAACATTTGTCTCCAACGTTCCAATTGTAGATGCATATATATGTTGTCTCTGAACCCTACGCTACTGAGAACAAACTATGTCTGAATATATAAGCAAGTAAGCTTATTTTCCTCGAGGTTTTTTGACTTGCCATTGAAATCCAATGTGCATGTATCCGTACTTTGTTACTTCTTACAAATCAATAGAACTCACCGCCCCCACGTGTCTCGAAGAAGGTCTCGTCGCTGCCTTCTAGATCTCCTGATCCAGCCGACGGATCATCCTAGAAGATAACGCAGACAGCAGAGATACTTTGTTTAGAATCTCCGTATCAGACTGCCTTAGCTTTATCACCTATCAAATTAGTATGTAAGGCAACTATTGTCGAATGTCTAAGAGCTGTGCAGTTCCAATGTCATGGCTTTGACAGAGTACATGCATGTGTGATGTCGTTCTTTCACTTGCGTTTAACGCTTTATCGTACTTTGTAAGGAATAAGGTTTATTTCTGTCCTTGGTGCTGAATATCCTTTCCTTTCATTTGTGCTCCCTGTGGTGAAACATTGCTAGCACCAATCAAAGAGAAGGATATTCAGCACCAAGGACAGATCCTTTTGTAAGTAAATTGTGGTGTTCGCCCCTCCCTCCCCTACCAAATGACGTGATTAATCCCCTGCTTGTGTCGCCCTTGGTCCCACGTGTCGGGTATATCACAGTCAGCGCGCATTTCCCTGCGTAGATCACCGGTAGATTACCAAGTCAAATCTATGACATTAATGACAATCATCCCGGTCCCTTGCATATGCACTTGTGTAGTAACGGTATTTTGTCGAATCAAAGATGATATGCCATGATTTGCATATCATACCTTTCAATACCCCGGAGCCCACTTTAACCATGAAAATGACTTGTCGTAACTACATGTACAGTACCAGTAAAGGTGCCCTTTCTCTTATTTTATGTTCCCGTACTTTTAACATCAACAGCTGTTCAAAAATGTACTGTCATTTTATTTTTGATATGCTGATTGAATAAATAGATATTCAAATGGATAATATACCACATATCTATACTATGTTTACTCTGAATATCAAGTATAGTCTAGATGTATTTGTGTGGAAATATGAGTATCATAGCCCAAAGCGAACGATTATAAGCTCAGCCTCCCCTAATGACATTCTTTGTAGGTCAAACAGAACACCCCGGATTGGACCCGACAGGTATGCCAAAGCACCCGTAGATCCGTCCGCTAACATACAACATTCATCACATCTCAGCCATAGCGGTTTGCACATAGCAATAAACATGTGAAAAGTAGATTGGTTGTTCCCTGGGAGCCAGACAGGACCGGGTAGCTAGCGAGGTATCTAGCGAGTTTTGTTCGGGGAGCAAAGGCAGTCAGCCCGCTGACCTCACATTAGCGCTCCGGGGGAGTTTAAGCCCGAAGGAGTTATTGCTACCCTTTCCCGTCCAGAGGGAGAGGGCAGGTAGACCTTATCGGGCTTAAACTCTCCGGGGCGCTAATAGGAACTCGGCGGGTCTGTCTGTCTTGGGCTACCGAATAAACTGTCCTAGCTGCCCGGTTCCCGGATGGCCCCCAGGGTAGATTGGTTGGTAAATGCTAAGATTTAACCGATCCACTGGAAGTATGTCCACTACCAGTACGGACTACGTCACATTTCCTACCCGGGGCCCGGCCGGGCTGTTTGCGGTAAAGATTAAAGTAACACATTTCCTACACGGGGCCCGTGCGGGCTGTTTGCGGTAAAGGAAAATTAAACACATTTCCTACCCGGGGCCCGACCGGGCTGTTTGCGGTCAAGAAAAAATAAACTTCATGCCAATAAATATGCACAAGGCATGCTGTTGAAATATTTTTGGTCAGTTTTTGTTTGTTTGTCTTTTATATCGTTCTTTTCGTTCCCAAAAACTGCCAGGCCGGGCTCCTTTGTAGAAACGTCACCTTAGTCTAAAGGGGTACCAATAATTTATGAGGACATGCACTTAGATAGTGGTCAACATGTTTCAGCCTACTCCCCTCTTCCGAATGTGTCCAAAGTAAGATATGACTCCAGGATTGTGGCTTGACGCTTGCTAATGGTGGTTCTCCATATTCAGATCGACACAGATAGGACATTAACCGCACACGGTGTGACGGCGACGGCGTGTACATTCCCGCTGATAGATATCAGAACATTCCCTGGCGAACATCTTAGCTATAGTATAGGCGCCGCTTTTAATTTAACAAGAGTTTTAACTCCTTGGACGGACAAATCAACTATTACCACACCTCTCAAAAAAGCTAGAGTTAACAAACCCCATTCACTACAGCTATCTCGGAAATCAAGCGTGGGTGAAGGTGACTAAACTACTCTAGTGTTGAATGGTTCCTACTTTGTATATGCCAGGATGATATGTACATTGTGTATAAAAATACAGTATGCATTACCTGTTGTGCAGACGCCGCGGCATTGTCTCCACCGTCGTCTCCGTCCTCCCGCAGGAAGTCTGTGAGGGAAATTCAAGAAAATATCTTGATTGTGAGTAGCTTCCTAGCTTAAAAAGCTTAAGTTGCGGGGAGAATTACATATACTCTCGACTTGAAGGTAAGTGCATATTGCCTCTGAATTTTACGCTACTGAGAAGCTAGTGTGGAAAGCCATTTGAATCCAATACTAGTATCTTATTCATACCCATCGCAGGTATCTGTACTTCATCTCGAAGCATCTTATATAAGTTTAATGATAGAACTCACTATTGCCTCCACGTGTTTCTGAGAGCGTGTCATCGCCTGATCCAGTCGACGACTCATCCTGAATTTAGAAGATAGAGCAGACACTGATATGCTTTTGTAGCGTGTGGCCGACCTAGCTAGCTAGGTTATAAAACACAACAGGTTCAATCAGGCGAAGTCATTACCCAAAGGCGTAGGATACCGGGTCATGGTTAACACTGTGCACATAAAACAGAAACATACCATCTATATGCAACTGTACCACATCAGTTCTTAGATGGCATACATAAAAGTTCAATGGCTCAGAGCGTCAGAGTCAGAGCGTCAGAGTCACGTCCAACAATTGCATAGTCCTGTACATTTTGTCAAGCAATATGAGGGCTACGCCTGGGAAAGTTCATCGGCGAGGAGAGGTAGGACCGGCTGGCTCAGGCTGGAGTCGGCGGGCGACGGCACGACGAACTGGGCGGATACTGCTAGGCTTCAGCCGTCCGGGGGACATGGATAGCACGGCTCCGGTCTCGGCAGGACGGCAGCATGGCGGGACGGTCTGGGCTCATGACAAACGGCACGGTCGTTCGTGGGGTCGGGATCGGACGGCACGGTCGTTCGTGGGGTCGGGATCGGTGGTTTGGCTTGGAACGGCGGCGGCATGGCTGTCGGCAATCAGACGGTTGGGCAGTAGCGGGCCAAGGGATGGCGCCAGGTCGGTCGCTGAAAAGCGGAAGCTAGATGCTGCCACCAAATGTAGCGGGTGGCCGAGCTAGCTAGGGCTACTTTAATAGAGAGATCACTCAGAGAGGTCCGGACACGTCCAGGTCCAGAACTGACTGACCACGAGGGTCGGTCGTCTTCATTCGCGTTAACGTAAACCAGATGAACCATTACCCTCGTATGTGGTGGGACCTGGTCACTACACTTTAAAATTTCCCTACGATGACATCACAGTAACATGGGGAGGGCAATCACTTCCAGAAGTGCAAAAGATGTACCAAGTCAGAGGAAATCTCCAATGATATTACATACAAACTTGATTGTGGAAGAGTCAGCTGCAAGAATGGATTTTTAAATGGAGAACCAAGTTCATTAGTCTACCTAAAATCTAATGGAGATGTATGAGCATACAACAGGCTTAATCTCAGTTGATCTCTCTTTAGAATCCCCCTACAATAACGTCAAAGTAACATGGGGAGGGAAACTACAACTACTTCCAGATTTGTGAGAACTCTGTGCAACTGAATCTACTGCGTGGAAAACTTAGTTTTTAAAGCAGATTCTACGGATGCGCTGTTCTCTGATTGCTACTAACTGTGTTCAAAATGGTTTTACTTTTTATCAACATCGGCAATACCGGGGAAAACTGAACAAAGTAGAGAAAAGTAGCGAAGTCTACTATATGGGGGGAATAAAAATGTTCAAAATCCATTTCCGCCCTTTTTGTCGTCATAAGCGACTTCCCAATAGGTAATTTTACCCCTTTACCTACTTTTTACCCCATTGATCGATGTTCTAAGACATTTGTGATCATAGTTATATACTCTTTGTGATTATAATTCTTCTCAACGTACGGCGTACGGCGCTATTACTGCGCATGAAACCCATATCGCGCACGAAACCCTCACCGGGGCCTTACTCTGAATGCCCGGTATAGGTTATTTGTATGGGCACTTGTAGCTTTATAGCCCAAAGCGATCGACTGTAAGTTCAGCTGTTTCTCATGGCATTCTTTGTCGCACAACCTGTCAAACTACGCTTAGACCTGTCTGTCAACACGTAGAGTTTATCACATCTCAGCCATAGCTGTTTACACACAGGTGCAAACTCTAGAAAGGTGTTTGGGCTGGTAAAAGTGAGTACCTAATTGGTCCGTAGGAAATACCAGAGGGATGGGATTCCACTAAACATGTGGGCACGCACAAGTAGATAGTGATCAGCCCCCCCACCCCCACCCCTTCACCATTCAAAAGTGCAATACGATTTTCTTCAATGAATGAATAGGACGGTCCTCGCTTTTATTGATCTAGCTACAAGTCTGTATTAAGATATAGACAAACGCACTTCACAGATGACGTCATTAGACTAAAAGATTGTAATGAACGGATAAATGAACGGCCATAACCCCCGTGGTTGCCCCAAGAGGAGTTGGTAGACGATGTCAAGGAAGACATTTGCAAACTGAACTTGCAAAAAGGTAACCCCCTTGACAGAGGAATCAGACCTAAACCGCAACACCCGACCCTCGTAAAACGGGGAACAGTGGACGCTGAACTGGATAGTGAGTGAGTCAGTCAGTCAGTCAATGACACAGGGTTGAACAAGCGGATAGTTGAATTATGAAACATATCGAAACCTAAAGTTCCGCTGCATAACCATAGAAAGCTGATAGGAGGCAAATTATTAAACTTGAGATTTTTTTTCGAACCTACCAAATATCAAAAGGTTCCATTCACAGCTTCTCGAGTTATACTGGCAACACGCAGGCACACACACAGGCAGACAGACGACAACAATAATATCATAATGCATGTATATCCTTCTTGGCGAAGATAATAAATGATCTCCATGGCTTTCTACCTCACTAGCTACGCTGGGAAAGTACAAAAGACCTACCAAGGCAAGGGAAATCTAACTAACAAAAGATGTTAGCTTTCTGAAATGTCTAAACAATATATAAATATATATCTTAAATTATCTGGAAAGGAATGTGCATTACCTCTTCTACAGACGCGGCGGCATTGTCTCCATTGTCGGCAGCCTCCTCCCGCAGGAACTCTGTTGGGGCGATTTAATGAAAAACTTTTAATCAAGTCCACAAAATACCATTAAGTCTCCTTACACGACAGTCACTTTCTAGCATTAAGCACTATGTTGAATAATAGCATTTCTGACAGGAATGTGTGTAATGATGAATACAGAACGATACCAATTTGCGAGTACAAGCCTAGTCAAAAGTATACCTGGTTCTACGCCCTAGTCTTCTGGTGCCCTAACCCAGTGTTAGAAGCTATAATGTACCATGATGACTTTGCAGTGTAATACTGCTGCAAGTACTGAAAGATAAGTTTACAACAAAGGACGTGAAACATCCTTACCTTCCAAGCGTTCTATCAGAAAGTTGGTTGACAAATCCCGCTTGTCGGGAGCAGCAGCCGACCCTGTGGAAACATGTAAGAAAATCAGAATTTTTGGGTGCCGCGTCTGTGCGAGGTTTGCAATGGTTTATATGTATATAACCTACAGGTCCCAGTCTCTAAGTCAGAAACTATATAGCTATAGAGGTCCTTCACATGAATTGCGAAAATGTCAGTGAAAACTGTATAGTTCAACCATATGTAAGCCGTGTCAATTTATTTTATCAGTTCTAGATTTCTCCCTAACCTTCTGGCACAGTCTGTACTTCTCTCCAAGTGCCACCGCTTTCTTAGTCACATCCGACTGAATTAGGATTGGTGTCAAACGTTTGCCACCTGTGTGACCACCCTGGAACTTAGCTATACATTCTGAGCTATCAGTTTTTATGTTTGTCAGTTTGACATAAAGTAAATACACAATTACAACACGAAAACTACGAAACAGCCACAATGACATATCTCTCTACTTGTACTTCAGACAGTCATTTCTACGTGTGTGTCTGTGCATGTGCATGTGCATGTGCCTTTGCTTACTTGAACTTCCTCCGACGAGTAGAAGCAGGGCCACCAATAGAGATGGACACAGCTTCATCTTCGTCAGCTTCTAGTTTTCCTAACAAGCAAACACAAATTAGAAACAACGGATTGATGACGACCAATGGTAAATGAAAAGTAAGAGTTGTGAAGGGTGCTTAAAGTCATAATCTGGCGCTACTCATATTAGCTTTTCGCCCTTTCTATATATAACGTTACATGTTGACACAGAGAATACGTTCTTATTGGTGTGCTGGGCACCAGCCCTCTGTTGTAGTGGAGTGTCCAGAAAAGTGTGCTGCGGTAGAGAAAAATCTACAAAACAGGACTTCAAATAGAACACTGTTACATTCTCGAAGAAGACGAAGGGTCCCTACCTGTTCGATCTACGCTGGGACTTCAAGGGAAGCTTCAATTCTCCAGGCTTCTTGAACTTGTCCCGTCTTTGGAAGTTAACAAAGTGAAGTGCTCTACACCACCCCATTTATATATCCTTCAGAAGCGGGCGGTAACATAACACTTTCTTTAATCTTCTGTGAACAATTTCAGTCATCTAGACAAGACCAACGTGCGTGCTTGAGGCGTGACTGTTTTGAAGATTAGTGACTTTCAACCAAGTCAACTGCAACCGCCCACCTGTCTAAATGGCACAATGAACATGGAATGTTAAGAAAAAGGAGCTATAAATTTGCATTCACTACCTGTCTTCCTGGGTATGGAATACATCTCCGTATAAAAAAAGCAACTGCTGCCATACCTAAGGTGGTATGTCAATTTACAATTCGTTGTTGTCTCTTTTACAGCCATCTTAATCTAATGTCTTGCCTACTATTAAGTAGATTAAGAGATATGACTTTTTTTCTAACACCACCTCAGCCTACCGTCTTATAATTAGGTAGTGAATTACTGCCTACTGCCGGATTGGCAAGTTCAACAGCATCTTCCGCACCTGTCAACGTCTATGCACCATTGCGTGTCAAGAATGTACGAATAAAAAGGCAAGTATTCGGGATATCTTTGTTTCGTGTCTGAAGAACTTGACGCTTTTGCAAATCATCAGTGAAAGACTCATCAAACAGATCAAACAAACAAGTACACGGTGTGCCAAAATGTGTGCCTGCTTATGAGGCACACATTTTGGCTTTTCAAAGCTGTAAGGAGAACCCAAAGTCAACTTCAACCGACGCGTTTCCTAAATGGTACAGTGAAAGTGAAATGCGCATTTGACAAAGAGAAGCTACACACTTCATAACCTGGCATCCTGGGCGTGCAGTGCACCTAATCCATGAAAAACGACTGCTGCCAAACCTAAGGTGGAATGTCAAATGACTCTTTGTTTTTTCTACTTTTATCTGCAGTCTTGTTTATTGACATGGGGAGGAAGACTGCTAACGACTTCTTGGTAATGGATGCGCCTCTAATCCGAGAGACAATATTGCTGTAACGTTAACACCTGAGATGGAAAGCTGAAAAAAGTCCATTCTCTATCATCGCCTTTATCATTTGCCTTCTGGCTAGTCTGCCGCTAGAATTGACGACTGTCTGGTCCAAGAGCGTCATCTGTACCTGTCAAAGTTTAACACATCATTGCAGTTCTGGAATGTATGAAGAAAATGACAAGAACACGGGATGTTTAGGTTGTTGTCTTTTTGTATTTGAGTGAAAAGCATGCGAACAACCCCGCATGTACCCGGCAGGGTCTTCTTAATGTAATACAGTAGAAGACACATAACACCCATTTCCATAATACCGCCACGTTTACTGCTTCTCAAGCGATACTCATTTGACCGATGATCAACACATCATTTTCCACAGTTACATGTTGCTGTTACAGCTTACATTTCTTCTTTTGTCAAGGCCATGTTGATTTCATTATATGAATGACATCCGCGCGTGCATCAATTTTCGGCCGTTTCCCGAAATAAAAAACTGTGACCACTACCGATAATTCCTTGTGTGAACGTTAAGGCGTCCAGCGGCAATGTAAAGTCTTTCAGCTAAACAAAAAATCAACCTTTTAAGATTTGCTTTGTTCTGCCGAAAGATTGCCTTATTACGAGCTAGTAGTATATCATACGTGATAATATAGTTGCTCCTGATGTCATTAAGTAAACAGTATTCATCTATTGCTTAGTTGTAACCTGAGAATATGGCCGTCAAGAGATTTTTTTTTACTTCTGGAGAAATGTTAAAGATGTGACAGCTATCACAATGTTAACAGTAAAGACATAAAATTTGCCGTGTACCTTGTTATCAGAAGGGGAAAACTGAAACTCGCGAATGATTGTAATAATGTTTACTTATAAAGGCCTTTGCTGACTATAGAGTAGAATTGTAATAAGATGTAGATCTATAGATGTAGTTGACCTACGAATTACTTTTGTGTTGTCTCAACAAAACGTCTTCTGTAAAGTGACCTGTTAGCACGGTCAGTCGCCAATCATTTAGTACGTAACTGTCTATTTCAGAGCAAAACGTACCCATTTTTATACATAATCCGTTGCGTTAGTAACGTGACCATCTAAGGGATACTTTAACAATGTGTAACTAATGCGTGCGGCCAAAATTCATCATGTATTACAAACATCCCCTTTGGTCCAGATCTTGAGGCTGGATAGGAAGATAGGATGTCATTCCCATGCCGCATCCCACCACATAAGGATGCATATCCCGACCAACCCATGGCCTAGGATGAAGGGTTCTAAGTCTTCTAGGCATGTGTGTGTGTGTGTGTGTGTGTGTGTGTGTGTGTGTGTGTGTGTGTGTGTGTGTGTGTGTGTGTGTGTGTGTGTGTGTGTGTGTGTGTGTGTGTGTGTGTGTGTTGGGGGGTTACAGGTACATTTCATCACCCGCTATCCTGGGGGTAGAATACATCTCATCCGTGAAACACGACCGGTGCCACACCTGAGTTGAGATGTCATCTTACCGCCACCTTAATCTTCTGTACATGTCACGCATCATGGCAGTTCTAGAAGAAACGAAGAGTGGACAGGTATACTTGACATCCGATCTTTTCACGTGTGCGACCGAAACGCACGCAGAGAATGCTATATACAGTTCACGGAAACTTATGGTGCATGTGGTGAACCCACCCCCACCCCCACCCCAGAAAAATACATATCGCCGTACTTGTCATCGGAACTGTCGATCACTCAGGTGAATGGAGCATGAAGGTTTCTGTTGTATGTTAGCAGAAACGGCGGTTCCTTCAGGTTAAACTTTCATGTTTAACCAAGCACGTACATTACTACCGCCCAAAGTTGCCGCTAGCAAAATACCATATAAGAGTATTTCATGAAGCAATCATGAAGTTTTTGGTGGTCATTGGACTTTTTACATGACACATGCATGCATGTCTACTGTATGGACTGTGTTCCAGTCCTCAGCACCACCTTTCAGAATAGTGAGGCCGAGGGGAAAAGTGTTGTGTTTCCGGGCACCGGATCGACCCAAGCGATTGTTTAAAAATCAGGTTCGTAGGGCCTGATGTTACCACCATGAAGATGAAGAGCGGTCCATAAGTCCCCTTCACACGA
The DNA here is from genome assembly GCF_000003815.2 of Branchiostoma floridae. Classification (NCBI taxonomy): domain Eukaryota; kingdom Metazoa; phylum Chordata; class Leptocardii; order Amphioxiformes; family Branchiostomatidae; genus Branchiostoma; species Branchiostoma floridae. The sequence goes on along the minus strand of NC_049980.1, from coordinate 16,493,639 downwards.
GAGCAAGAATCAGCCGAAATGCCGTCGGAATGAAAATTCTTTTCTATTCCTGGCAATTCCTGGCAATTCGTAGTGTGTTTCAGAAATTCTCACTGCATTCCAGCTATTTGTGCCCGTTCTTTTGGCTGGCCCGAAAGTTTTTGACATGTTAAAAACTGTCGAGGTGCATTCGAAGTGGAGAAATATCGAATGGCATTCAAAGTGTATTCTAACTTTTCTAACTGAATATCTGGAATGCAGTGAGAATTTCTAGAATACACTATGAATTGTCAGGAATAGAAAAGACTTTTTCATTTTGACGGCATTTGGGCTCATTCCGTCTCGTATGAAGGGGATAAGGTCCATTTAGAATTCCCACCCGAATGGCCCCAAATGTGGCACGAATTGCAAATACTTCATTCCTGCTGGTTCTGCTTGATTCCTGCTATAAACTGTAGCCACATATCAAGCTTGTCAATAGGCGCAGCAGGGGTTACGAGGCTGCCAACCATAGCCTTTTGTCGGTCTTGAGGGAAATAAAACCTAACATTTCTAGTGCTGAAATTCAAAACAGAATTTGCGTTCTGTCAGCCATTGTACCTCTCAGTTTACCAATATGTTCGTGCTTGTACTATGTCACTTCAGCCCAAATCTAAAATGACTTTAAAAAACGATAATGCCTACTGACACATTTTTCTATGCCTGATATTCCATGATCTTCCATTGCTAACCAAAACCATTCATGTTCACACCCGCATGTCGCACTGTCAGCTGTACACAGGAAATGATGTCACCACATTATATGCTCATAGGCTGGCATACAGGTATGTTTTGTTTAAGACTTTACTGCACATCATGTATTCAAGGCATTTGAGGAGGAAAGGTCATGTTTACAAAGTTAACACATGTTTTCACATTGAGCACCTCAGGCTCGGTGATAAATCGAAACTTGCCTTTGGCATGCGTGATTCCGGCTTCCTGTGTTGGTTATGGATGTAAGTTTGAATGGTACTTTGGAACAGCATCAAGCTTTAAGTAGTTTTGACATCTCCACGAGAGATGTTTTTAGTTTATCCCTTTGTTTGCTTGTCAAGTCCTATTATAGATACTCACAAAGACAAACGTGTATTAATTTCTTCAAATTTTATTTAGATAGATGTAAAGGGCATCGAGATTGACATCAGTTCAAACAAATGTCTTTGCAAATACACATTCTTCATCGAAATACATTACCTGTCATATCTTTATTGGCTTGTTGTATGTCTGTTTGTACCGCCATGACTATACTAGTTGTCCTGCTGTTTCCGCTTCCCTCATATTTTACTTCTTATCTTTCTCCTCATGCGCTGATTAGTGTAATCCACTGAGCTTCCCCACACTTGAGTCAGAGTGACCGTTTGTGCATTTCGTAATGATTTTCCGCACGTGACAGTGAAAAAAACGTACAGAAGCTTTGTTATTGCCTACAGTTTTGCTCACGAAAAAGTACTCGTGACAGGACGGCGTGGAAGACTTGTCTGACGTTCACATTATTGTGTGACATTAAGTTTAGTAATCAAAAAACTAACTGTACACAACTGGATATAGAGAATTAAGCAACATCCGTGCAGGAACAGAAGGGGAAATGACCACAGCATGGTTGCAGCCATGGGCGCCAGAGAATATTTCTCAGTGAAAATTGATTCTCGACTTGTTCTACTGACGACATGTGATCCTTGACACCTTTATCAATTGTCGAGATGATCTCGGCAAACTTCGGCTCGCTCTCGGGTGTGATCGGGCTTCTCTCGAACGGATCATTGGCGACGTCGAACAGCAAGGGGGGATCGTGATGATTGACGTAATCCCCCCTGCACTGACACAGGAAGATCTCGTAACAGCCCTCAGTTCCAGGGTCCCATTTAGGGGTAGCGTAGTGTGCCTTCCAAATGGACCCACCTATGTGAGGAGAAAGAAGGTATTGTTATTTACTTCGCCAAGAAGGTTAATTTTCGTGTGTGTGTCTGTGGACAGCATAACCAGAGAAGTCGTGGATATTTGGTATGTTGGTAGGAGTTGGAAAAATGATAAACTATTAGATTTGGGGCACCCTGGTGGCTTTCCATGGTACTACAATAGGACTTCTGGTAAGTTTGAATGTTAGAAAGGTCTTGTGGTCATTTATCATACAACCAATCCAGCGTTTTGTGATCTATCAATGAATTATACATTCAACAAACGAAACTTTAATCACTTTATCATAGGTGATTTCAAGTGTTCTGACATTTGTTTACTTACGTCAATTGTTTAATGTTATATTCATGAATGAGTTTGACACATCATCACTAGACATTCACAAATTCGGTACCAAAGACACAGCAGGAAAGTCAGTCAATCGACCGACGAGTGAAATGGAAGCTCAAAATGACATCTTCTACAAGTACACTAGCCTGGTATCCAGCCGTA
>NC_049980.1:16420315-16489795 GCF_000003815.2 Branchiostoma floridae | reverse complement strand
GTGATTTTTAGAGATCGGCCGATTTTCGCATATCCCCGAGTCGCATCTAATGGGATGGGGGTAGATTTTCAAGGCTGGTGAAAAATACACTTGATTCTTTGGTGATTTTTAAATTCGGTGACGTTCTGGTGATCAACACATTCAGCAGAAGCTCTCTGCCTGTGTGACAGTGATATAACGATAGTAAGTCTGTAGAGAGTGTGACCATGGTTACCTGTAGGTGGCCTGTAGCGGGCGGCATGTATCCTGCTCCCACAGTAGTGGATGAGGAACCGGTGGTCTGTCAGGTTTTTGGTTCCTGTCAGGAGAGGCATGAGGTCACGGCCGTCTATCACCCGGTCCGCGGGGGTGTTCAGCTGGGCCAAGCGCAGAACCGTGGGGAACACGTCCATCTGACTGGTGGGTTCATCCACAACCGTGCCGGGCCGGATGTCTCTACATAGGAGATAATAATATATCGAATAGCGCTCTCTATAACTTAATATCAATATTGTCTAGCTTAGAATCAACTTGTAGATTGTATTGCCCTATTGTAACTAGCCAGTAGTATTATAGGAAGGTATAGTGACATCAACTTGACATCAACGTATACATTCTGTAACCTTCTACAAATCAGGAGCCGTTGGAAGTTTGAATGATTGTTGGTATGGTCTACCTTTCTCGACCAGAAACACGCTAAGGTACAAACATTCACTGTGCTCAGCCTAACAGAGTACATGTTTCAGCACTCTAACAATTTCTTGTATGACTTACTTGGGCCAGCGCAGGACGGTTGGCATCCTGATTCCTCCGTCCCATCCTGCCATGCCTTTTCCTCCTGAATTGAAGTACAAAATTACCGTAAGAAGTGCACCAAGAGGTCATCTCAATTTAGCTGTCCTGTTACAAGGAGTACAACACACCTACACAGTTTGATTAGCTGATAGAGACTTGAATGCAGGAATATTCAATTTACAATTTTCTCATTAGAATTCCTAACAACTTACACGTAATTGAGACTTAACGCACACTTGCAAAGAAAATACGCTCTGACAAGATGCAGTGCAATTAATTGCGTTAGGATTGTGGCTTGTTACAGCTTGTACAAGCAACTCATTGTAAGAAAGCTCATCAAACTGCGTACCTCTTAGTATTCCGTTGTGGCCTCCTTCCCTTTGTCCGTCTTTCACGGAGATTTCCTCGACATGACCGCCGTTATCAGACGTGAGGTACACAAACGTTTTGTGAGACAGACCTTTTTGATCAAGAGCATCCAAAATACGACCAACTGCCCAGTCCATTTCCTCGATATTGTCGCCATAGCGACCGTGTAGGCTTCTCCCTTCAAATTCTTTGGTAGCAAAGAGAGCGGTGTGGACTTTGAGAAAGGAGTGGAAGAGGAAAAACGGCCTGCCCGCGTTCTCATCTATGAACTTCAACGATTTGTTCACAAGATTTGGCGTGAGATCTCTCAGACTGTACGGCTGCTCCGCTACTTTTTCGTTTTCCATGAGAAGACAGTTCCACGGCCGAAGCTGAACCAAGAAGACTTTTGGAAAGGCTATAACTAATGTACATAACGTCACTAATGTCAACAACGGCAGCCAGCGAACGTGTATTTTACCGAGAAACTTCATGAGAAGCAAAGATGCGGCTCCGGCTAGGTACGCCCAGCAGATCTGTTTGTATATTGCGTAAAGATGGCTCATGTAGTAAATGCTCTCGCCATCTTCACCACATTCTCGGAAGTTAGTGATCGGCGTGCCGTAGAAATAGTCGAAGCCGTGGTTATTAGGATGGTGACACAGTCCACCGGTAGATGCGCAGTGCAGACCGAGATGCCATTTTCCTGTGATGAAATGTGGACAGATGCAACAAGTAATCAAAGAAGTCATACCTCCGTAGGTTTTTGTGAATTACTTGTTTTCTTTCAGTCGTGATTTTCTCGCTAATTCTGTCTATTCACTTTCGTTCCTATGCATGCCACTTCCGACCCTGGATAAGCCCACCTCCCCATCGTGGGGAGCAACTTTGGAACCGAGCCAAGCAATCGTGCCCACCCTGAGAGACTCCGGTTACACCATCTCAGACTTACTGTAGCAGTCTCTCTACAATATCCAGATAACTGGGAGTGCACACGAAACAAACAAACAAAGGCGCAGACCTGAAGCAATACCTTAAATTTTCACGGAGGTAAAAAGAACTTTATCATGTACTTATTGGGTATGATGAAAAAATGGCTTTATGTTAATGCTAATGACACTATGTACTTAAGCGGAATGCCAACATTGTATAAATTCTAGCATCATGATTTGATTAACGCCACCCACCTATCAATGCAGTGGCGTATCCAGCCTGCTTGAGCAGAGTTGCAAACGTTGTTTCATTGGGAGGTAAGCCGCCGGTGCTGGCGATGTTAGGTAAATACCTTATCCCGTGGTGAGCTGCCATACCTACAGGGAATGAGAATACCTACCAGGATGAGTCAAAAAGTAATGCAAGTGGCTTCGTAACAGGCCCATTTTACATCGAATGTGTTGAAATTTGGCACAAAAGGTCACGTATCTTCTTGAAACTGAAATATCTCAATTTATTTGTTGTTCAGTTTTTTTATGAACGACTGAGTGTTGATGACAAGATGACAGCTTGTTACGACAACACTTACATTACCTTTTGACTCATCCTCATAGACGTTTTTATGATATTACCGTACGGTTCAGTGCACCACAATGAACCAATGAACGCCCATTAAAAGGCCAATTTGTTAATGTCTGGTGCAACCTGGTGCAGTCTAAGCCAAGCTAGGGGAGGTACATTGTACTAGCCCCACACATTCGAGGAGATCCCTTCGTTTATCAGTGTTGGTCCGTCACTCCGCGCCACGTCACTCCTCGTACGAATCATATTACGCATCAGTCACAGGTTAGCTAGAATGGCAAGGCTGCTGATGGCATATTTTGAAATTTAACGTTAGAATGTTAATTGTTAAACATTGCTTTATTATCTGTATTATAGTTCATAGTCGATGATTGGTCATGTACGTATGCACACTACTTTGACAACACTAGAAACAACAGAAACAGATGCATTGTGGTATTCGGTCTATATCGATGAATGGCCAAAGTATTGGGAAACACTGACCACTTCTGACGGGGTACCGTCCAGTCAGGAATGCCGCCCTACTAGGTGTACACATGGACGCTGCCGCTAGGTGGTGTGTCAGCTTTGCTCCTTCAGAGGCAATCCGGTCAATGTTTGGTGTCCTGTAGCAGTTATGTGAATTGTATCATACTGTGCTTTAGTGAGTTTTATAGTACGGGTAATTCCTGTATGGCAATTCTTTATTTCCACTGAGGCGGCGACCATACTCCAATAAATATAAAATCAAGGACAGGGGAAGCACAGATTCAACTTAGGTCGCAGCCAGATCGCAGCGCAATCGCCAACTAAGGCCATGTTGATTTGATTATGGATGACATCCGCGCGCGCATCAATTTTCGGCCGTTCCCAAAGAAAAAAAAAACTTTTCAACCATACTGTTAATAATACAAAGCAGCTGTAAAATGAGCAAATATATACAGTAGACTGCAAAATAATGTCGGGAAATGGATACTGATGCCAAAAAGTTATTTCAAAGACTATCATCACTGACATCAAGGATACCATACTCTGTGTGTATATTCATTTGTTAAAACTTGCTGACCACTAATAGATATTTCGTAATGAAGGCAACTTTTCTTGGCCAAATGTTTGTTTTGTTCGCACGCTCGCATCAGTTTTGGGGTTCCCAGAGGATGTCATCCATATAATCAAATCAACATTGCCAAAGTGAAAAATCTCTCATGTGCTACTGTACTACCTATATCAGCACGTATCCGTGCTTGTGTTGTGCAATAGGCCGGGGAGGTGGGATATTCTCGAACAGTTCAAGCTTACAATATTTTTAAGATTTGTATTTCAAATCATACTTTTACATCAAGGGTCACATTCATTCCATTAACCATACATAGATCATGCAAATCCAGTTTGGGCCGCTCAACTGTCGCCATCTATCTGGGTAATATGTCAACAGGCCTTGTGACCGTACGGGTAAGTCAATAACGCTTCAAAGTCCTCTTATATATGTAACGTTACACATGCATGTGCGTGTCAACATACGTTTTAATTATTCCCCAAGCAAGAGGTTATGGTGGGGTAGTGGCCGCGATTTCTTTCGTCTGCCGAACACTGCAGAGGGATGGAGGGATGGAGTAAGGCGAAAGAAATGGCGGCCACTACCCGACCACAACCAACGCTTGAAACGTTTTTTGGCAAACCTGATCGTGTCATTCCCGAAACAGCCGACGTCTCCGTAGCCCAAATCATCCACCATGAACAGTAGGAAGTTAGGCCTGACGTCCTGCTGGGAGAGGACTGATGGACACAACAGCAGGAAGAGCAGAGAACTCCGTACAGAAACACAGCAGACTGCCGGGGACGATTCCATACCCCCTTCTGCCATGTTGGAACTGCAAATACTTACACATGAATAAGACACGTTGACTACAGAACGATTCATAATCATAGATGAATTCGGCGATGTGGTTTACATGCAGGTGTGCAGGTGCACAAAGTTACTCAAGTGGCTGGGTGAGTTTTGTAAGGAGCTGGTGTTTCCGATAGCAGCTACTATCTCTCGTCATATACACGGCAAATCATGAGCCAAGTATGATAGTTCCGAATCATTCTGGTGATGCGATGTTTCCAACGTCACATAAAAATCATCAATCTTCCAATAAAGAAACATACACATATGACTGGCCTTGAACGACGGCAACTTATTAGTTTTTCAATTTTCCCAGCATCAATAAGTTAATATTCCTTATAAACAGATAGACAAGGGCGTCTCCGGCAGTACGCTATCGCTAGGGGTAGAAATGCAGCACCTGCACTGACATTGGAGAGAACTTCATTACCAAAAGACGCCAGCCGGTCAAATAAATGCATGGTGTCAATGTGACATGTAAAGCATTGTACTTTAGTCATTAGGGCGTCAAGGGCTTTTGTACACAATCCACCTTTGCCACATATAACACGGTCGTGTGTTTGTGTAACATCGCCTGTTTACCCTAGCTTTTCAGCAACGTCCTTGAGTGTTGTAAGCCAGCATTCTGTTCACCTATCGCTGGTGTGGTACTTTGTGAAGCAAGCAGTATGCATATGATTAACTTACTGCAAACGACGGCAGGAGCAATTACTTATACTTTAAACATTCTGTTCACTCATATGATCAACCACGCGTAACACTGGATATGCTCTATTACAGATTTGCTTATTCAAGTCTTGTGGATTAGATAAATATGGCAAATACAAAAATCAGGTGGTCGGAGCTCTCTTTGTAATGCATAGGTTAGCCAGTTACGACTTTTCAAAGATGCATCCGCCTCCTTTGGTATTCATAGAATTACAAGCACATACGGGCTCTCAGTCAACTAATAGTGTCATCGTAGCCAGGTGGAGCAAGTATGCATTTGACACGCACAGTCCAAATACTAAAAACTTGTTCTACCTAATTAATCGACGACGTTGATTCACAACCAAACATGAAGCGAAATATCTTACCACGTAATGAAGTCAAGCAGACAGCGTTGTCAGCAATAAACTGGTTCCGTTGTAAATTATAATTTTAGTCAGCTGTTACAGGTAGTGTCACAGGGCTGAAGTAACAAACATGTAAAAGAGTGCACTAATCCCGGCGCTCATTTCACCTGGTCTACAATAACAGGGGAATTAAGGCCATTGCCTGCTGACTAAAATAACTATAAGAAATATTCTGCATACATATATAGAGATATGTGTACATACATATACGGTATATACATCGTAACTATACTCACAAAGCACTCTTCGGTTGGTAGCAGGTAGCAGGAGTATCAGATATTGTATGTTCATTCGGGGTATTTCCGCGTCAGAAGTGGGTGAAAGGTGAACTAGGAAGGACGTGAACTTTGTCCCTATTTTTCAAGTACTGTGGGTCAAAAGGCAATGTCAGGCGCTGACAACAAAATACCGTAGCTCCGATTATAATTAACCATAACTTAACAATTGTCTCCTTTGAATGGTTAGGTTGACCGGTTCGAGTTTTGCGTCTCGGAGTTGATTCCTAAATTGTTCTGTCAGTACTTGAAAGCACATGTTTTACGGCACAACCCGTCCTGATCTAAATTTATTTTAGAAACAACTATACGTCTGCCAAAATTGAATTCACTTCTAAATATAACCTAGCCTAAAATAAAAGGATGAAGCAAAGCGATAGAAGCTGTTGATATGTGGCATGTTACCCTATCAAGGTTTGCACATGTAGACTGTCATTATCAAAACTTTCAGAGCTCGGTGTTGGGGCTGATAATTACAGTAACTTTGTGTAAACCTATTTTGCTACCCTTTCTTTGTGTAGTATGCCACATCTCCCAAAGGCACAGACACGTCTTTCAATAATTGCCCTCCGTCATAGACGGCACCGTCCCTGCAATCCTGCCACGCTCCGCCAGGCGGAAGGTACACGTCACGGAAGGTCCTTCCCTGGTCCAATATTGGTGCCACAAGAACCTCGTCTCCGATCAAGAACTCCGAGTCTTCAATCTGTGACTGTTCGTCGCTCGGGGCCAGCCACCACAGAGGCCGTATGATCGGACTGCCGTCTTCCACCGCCTCGAGTGCGAACTTCAGGATGAGGGGCGTCACGAAGTTCTCGTGTAGGTCGACATACCGTTTTGAGATTTGGACGACTTCTTCATCGTATTGCCATGGAGCGATGGAAAACTGCATAGCCGGCAGGAATGCAGTGACCTGTACCCAGCGGAGGTACAACTCCCTGTCGGGCAGCCGCGTCTCGTGGAAGCCTGCTTCGTACGCGTTCCCGCCAATCATATCAGGGAGGATGAAGGGATATCCCAGGATACCGAGCGTCAACGCGGAGGGGATGATGGTCCGCAGACCGTTATCGTAACCCCAGTTCGAGTCTTTGTCCATCATACGGACGAAGATGGGCAAATCTTGGTTGCGGTATCCTACCCGCACTTCTACCATGGCACCGAATGAAGCGACCGTCTGAACGTATTTTGTGGTGAAGTCAGAAGGGTTGAGCATGGGTTGGTGTGCGGAGAGGTGTGGCGGTAGATAAAGGTTCTCTCCAGCATCAAATTTGAAGGAATCGATTCCAGATTCTTGCTGCAGGTGGCGGAGGCGGCCACAATACCATTCCCGCGCTTTCGGATTGGTCACGTCGACGACCGCTCCCGATCCGTTCCACCATTCCACGGCTTTCACTCCACCGTCTGCCTCATCGTGAGAACCCAGGAAGAACCCCTTCTCACGACCTTCAGCGAAAGACTGCGAGTCTAAGTTTGAGAAAGGATGAACCCACAACGTGACACGAAAATGATCAGCCTTCAGCTGGTCCACCATCCCTTTAGCGTCGGGGAATTTGTTTGGGTTGAACGTGAGATCGCCATACTTCGTAGTGAAGTCGTCGTCTATCTCTATCTGACTGTTGCTGAATCCGTGGGAAGAAATCTCCCTGGCGTAGTCCAGCACGCTGCCCTGGCTGACGTGGACCTTGTAGCGCGCCCAGGTGGACCACACGGGCGAACGGAACATGCGCTCGTCGGGTATACCGCGAGGAAGAGAGAAGAACTTCTTCATGACGAACTTCTGCACAACTAACGGACTCGGGCCCGAGATGATGGTGTACTCCAGAGACGGCCTGCGCCCTTTAGGATTATTGTACGGGGAATCATTAAACTGAGCTAAGAACGACAACTTCCCATTGCCCTGGCTGTTCATGCCTACAAATAACGGAACCTCGTTACCAACCACTATTGCCACGCCCGACGAGGATAACCAATAACGCTCAATCATGTAACCAAAAGGTGAAACAAACGGGGAGATGTCCTTTTGCCATTTCTCGATGGGCCAGAGCTGTTGGTGCACGGTGCCACAGCCGTACCAGTGCGCTCCCGCCATCTCAAACTGGTCCTGCAGCCGGAAGTTTGGATCCGAGGTGCTACTCCACCTGATGTTGTACGTGTCGACGTCATCACCATGTTGCTCATGCCGGATGTTGAGGCCTGCGCACTGCCATTGGAAACCGGCTTCACCCAACTTGCAAGTCTTTTTTAGCCGAGGCGACTGGTTAGCTTTTATCTCCGTGCACAGAGCACCCAGCAAGACGACACGCCCTCCCTGGTAAAGCCTCAGTTCTCGAGTCTTATGAAGGAAGGTGGCGTAGCCAATAACGCTGAACTCCGAATCCTCCGCTGCCATTATGGTTGTCCTGCAATGAACAATAACAATAATCAGAAACAATACATCTCTATAATAGATTCGATGTTCAAGTCTTAGTCAAACTTGGCTTCAGTTGATCATATCTCCGTTGCTGCTTAATCAATACCTTTGAACTGTACTGTATACCACTGTAAAGCTAATACAGTAATTAATAATTACAACAGTACATCGCTTTCTTTGATGGCACATTCATGGATCGAGCACCACGGTTGCCTATGTGAGGGCCCGGGGTCACAAAACAAACTAAAATAATGTTAGATGTTTATAAGGTAACATTTTTGGTACTTTCTTTTCATTGAAATTCCATCCAACCAAGGACGTTATATCAGATATAACGTCCTTGATCCAACCATCAAAGTCCTTTTTCATTCCTTCCAGACCAACAAATACAATAAAATGCCAACTTGGGACTAAAGTAACGCTAAAATTATAGACTTTCTCTCTAGTCTCAAACATACGTTTCTCCTTACGAGGAGTGACGGTAATGTTTGAAACTGGACCTACTTGATCCTTCCGCTGGAAAGTCTTGCAAGCTTGAAGGTTTTGGACACATGGGAAAGAGACTACAATCTCTCATTGGTTGAATCGCTAATTACCATGGTATAATTGGTTGTGTGGCTAATTGTGATGGTTGTGCATGTGTTATGCACATGTGGTGCACGTGTTAACAACGTTCGGGACGCCTGTGCGATATCCGTGTCCCTGCACCAGACTGAAGATGGACGTTTAATTGGTCTCGGATGCAGTACCAATACACGTGTTATATAAATATACATCACCGTATATGCACGGTAGCTTTTCGTTCTTTTTGTTCTTTTCTTCGATATGCCAATTTATGACCAATCGAAAAGCAAGCTTAGTTATTCTGGTTATTCACATAACATGCATATCAAACAAAAAAAGTTTGATGATAGTAGAGTTTCTACTATTTAGACCGTCTTTTGAAACACTTCTTGTATGCGGCATAGTGGCTGAGACACGTTAAAGTGTCCATGACCCAGTTGCAGTTGCAACATTGCTCATGAAAAATACATAAGAACCGACAATTTCGGAGAAACTTTTCCATAGTAAAAACATCACACGATCTTTTCTGACCAATGACGGTTGTAGGAAAGACCTTGCTGCCTGCAAATGCATCCTAATATGTAAATTAGGTCAGCTATTTTCTGCCAGACCGAGACGGAAACGCACACTGCAAGCTGAATGAGAGCTGCGAATCAAGTCAGCCTAACCCTGCACAATTGGTAGGTGTAGATGAGTTAACGTTAGATTACTGAGAGAAATAATACTGAAAAGCACGACGGATGACCACATACTTCTGTTCTGCATTGCACTGAATCCCCAAATCCCAAACTGGTGCAGTCCAGTTGTATAACTTCGCATTATTGCACCATCTGGATAATTGTACGAAATACTAGTATGCTGGCAAATTGGGTGTACAATCAAACGGCTTCTACTGTATATCTCCACCTTCAAGTAGTAGAGTAAAATATATCGTCATATAAGGCACATTTTATGATGGCTGGTCCCGGTTATGGCCTTTTGGGTCGGGACACTTTGTTAACATAAGGAATGTTATAATCTGTACAATATGCTTGTTATCAGGACTGGATAGACACACTTAGACGTCTATATATTTATTGTTTGTGTTATTTCTTTGTTATCATAGCAAGCCTTTGTCTGCCGAGTACACTGAGTAGATAGAAAATGGGATCCGCGACTGCCTTGTTTATGTTGACCTCGCTGATCATTACTACTGGGAGGACCGTTCATTACACGGGCCTTAACCTAACGCACGTCCCCATCGACTCCATCAAGTCTGACGCCTACACTGTCAAGCTGTCACACAACAGAATATCTCACCTGGGCTCTTTCAAAACAACCCCATACATACGGTATCTGTTTATCGACAACAACAGGGTAAACGACTTGTCTCCGCAAACCTTCCAAGGGCTGTGCAAACTTCGGGTTCTAGATCTGGACAGAAACGACATCGTTTCCCTTCGCGACTTCATTTTTTCCGACCTCGCTGCGCTTTCGGATCTGTTCCTCTCAAACAACCTCATTTCTGCCGTATCAGAACGCACCTTTCACGGTCTAGCAAGTCTGGAGTTCCTGGAGCTTTCCGCGAATAGACTTTCTGTGTTTCCCATGCAGGCCATCAGGCTGATTCCGAGTAAAGAACTCTTGTTAGTATTGCTCATGGTCAACAAGATCAGACAAATACCCAACGATATAAAATCAGCACACCCGAACGTTTCGTATCAGTTACAGGGGAACCCTTTGCGCTGTCCTGATGTTGAACAACTCAGCCGTGATTATATGATTACCGATGAGCACATAGAAGTGTGGCCCAGAATACCAGCTTACACCATCGACACTAAACATAACCGCTCTTTCATCGCAAGGACTTCCTTCATCAAAAGTCGGCATAAATACTTTGGTGTTTGTCCCCACACCTTTTTCGTAAGTGAGCATGGTTCTATTCGTCTACCGTTGGTGAGCGGAGTCAAGCGTCACGTTCAGCCCTACTTCTGGAACACACCGACAGGGCGCCACAAGGTTGAGTTTCTCACCGAAGCGTTCGTGGTTAAAGACTTCACCGAGGAAGACTCGGGCATATACACCAGTGAACTGAAAAGGTATGGAAGCACGAAAACCTATCATTTTGATCTGCTGCTGTGTCTTAACCGGCGACCAAATGAGAAAAAGGAACATAAATCCGTGAACTCACAATCAGGTACAAACAACACAGATATTTGTGCGGGTTCAACGAACCAATCCTGCTGTTCCAACTGGTTAACTTTATCGTCATTTGATCAGATGTTCTGTACAGTTGGAAACATCAACTTACAAGCAAAACCAATCGTGTTATCCATCACTGTCATCGCTCTTAGCGCCATTCTTATCACACTCTTTCTTACTACATTAATTTGTTGGAGAAAACAACGAACAAATCGACCTCGAGAAAAAAATAGCACCACCAGTGCAACATTGCATGTGGGGGTACAGGCCATGGTCGTCTGCATCCCTTTCCATACTCTCCGAGAGTTGACAGAGTATTCAACAGAAGGAGAATCGGACTTGAATGCCTTTCCGCTTCGACCATTGCGAGAAATTCACTGGTCGCGGATGAAAATGGGTGACACGAATTATAGTCTCCACTGCGTTCTAGAAGCGCTCCCAGCGGACACCGTCGGTACTACAGAAGTTCAGGTTCATCACTACGACAACGATGACGTACCAGGTGCAGTTGAGGATGGCCAAGATCACCAATACGCCTCTGCAGCACCGCCCCCTCTACCGGTCTATAGGGAAAATACAACTCACGCTGTAAATCCCGACGTTCTGGCAGGTGTAACGGAAAATTCTGCTTTGCAAATTGGGAAGGACGAAATGCCTTACGGAGTAGCAGCAGCAAATACACTGTACCAACGAGACATGGCCCTGAATAATAGCTGTCTCACAACTGTGCAGGCAAGCAGCTCAACAACAAATTATTGTCCGACAAAGGTGAAAAAACTTTATGCCATAGCAAAGGAAAACACACAAGATACGAGTCCGACTGGTAGTGAGCATACAAGAAACACCACTGCAAATTGCTGCGCAAACGAAAAGGAAACCGTCACCACTGATCATGACTTGTACAGACAGCAACCTTAGGGCGCGTGACGTGGTGATACGGTATGCGACAAAATCACGACCTCTCACGATCCGTGGAGCATGCTGACATTCTGTACGGGAATGGCCGGGAACCTGCCGAGTAACTTATGTGTTCAAAATGATTTTTATGATTGACACTGAGATTAATTGTATATTGGTATTCACCATTCAAATTCAACAAGTCAGTTCCTAATCCATTCAGTTATACGGTTCAAACTGAAGATTGCCGATCACGTGAAAATCCGAAAAAAAACTTTCTCCTTCCAAGGCGTTTCACTGATATGGTTGAAACTAGATCTATTCCTAACGGAGACTCTGGGGGACATCTGGGACAGACTAATTCCCATCCAATTGAACACAAGGACACAGCTGCGCACGTGTTCGGGACGTCTGGGCGTGTGCCCCAGCACCAGACTCAACGTGGACGTTTGATAGGGCGCGGCTGCGGTACCACGTGTTATGTAAATATTCATCCCTGTATCTAGTGCCTTTTCTTCGATACCTCAATTTACGACTTATCGCGAAGTAAGGTTACTTTTACACATCAGAGATATCACATCAAACAAAAAAATAGATAATAGCCTCTACAATTCCCCTTTCAACCGTCTTTGAAAATACCTGTTGTATATGGAATACAGGCTTTTCATTGACGTCATAGTAATTATGATTTGAATCCTCCAGTGTCCATATAATAATGGCCGGTAACTGGATGATTAAAAGCAATGGCATCTTCGTTTGCTGTACGAGCGTACACTGTGATCCAACATGGCACAGACGACGTCAACTGAAATACTTGGTGAGACATGTGCGAATGTCCATAGCCATTTGCAACATTTACTAGAGAAATAAATGATAACCGACAATTTCGGAAAATACTGTTACATAGCAAAAAAAAAATCACAAGGTCTTTTTCTTATCAATGACGATCGCGAGCAAGAACTTGCTGTCTGCAAAGGCATTTGTTAATCAGAACAGCTTTTTTGTTAAAAACAGACAGACTGAGACAGTACTAAACATTGGCAAGCTGAGAGCAAGACAGCCTGGTGCCACAATCGGTAAGGTGAGGGAAATACTGAAAATTAAACTCAAAACGGGAACAACAAGAGTTTCATTATCATATACCAAAACTTACTCTTTGCTACGCGATGCATACAGCACTGTATCTACTTTCTTTTTTTAATTCATTTACTGCATGATCATCTTTATTACCATGGATTTGAAGAAATATGGATGAAATCTGAGGCTTATGAAGTAGATTATATTGCTTACCAACTGCGCTTATATATACATATATATATCCTCAATATATATATAAACAGTAGTGGTTAAATTCAAAACTGCTCTTTCTTAACAAATAAAAAAGTTATGAACAAGAAACATTCCTTATTGATATAAATAACTTCGTAAAGCTTAATGAAACTCGTAAAGCAATAACTCAATTAAGAATCAGTAGCCATGAATTGAATATCGAAACAGGCAGATACTACAATGTAGCCCCTAACCAAAGGTTCGGTCAATTCTGCCCAAAGCATATTGAAGATGAATTTCACTTTCACAAATTTCAAGGGACTCGTCTACAAACAGATTTGTATACACATTTTGTATCTTTTAGATGCCACAACTCCCATAATGGAAAAAAGGCTACTATATAAAGGACTGCTTTGTTATTAGAAAGAATACCGAAACTAATGATTAGCCCACTCTATCGTAACAGTATATCAAATAATTTTTATCAGTCCTTATTGCTATGTTAATTAGGACCCTTATTCTATACCTATATTATGCACTTTGTGTACTACTAGTGGTTGTTGCCATACATAAATACCATGTACAGTTGGCGTGCAATAAAGTTCTTGTCATAATCTGTGCCCGCTGGTATTCCCCTTTGCCTAACCTAATGTGTCACTTGTTAGTGAATATACCATCTTTTAACACTTAAACAACTTTCTCATTTATTATTTGCCATGATCTGTATTATTTATATCCATTAACGTTCCTCTCGAACTATGGGTGAAAGGCCAAGTGATTTGTGTTGGACTGCCCGTAGAATGGAAGACGTCTGCTCGAGCTGGTGTCAAAGTTCCTTGAGTGACCATGGGCGAACTTATACTAGTACTAGTATACTAAAAACACAACTTTCTTGGCGAAGCTTAAGGAAACAAATGTCAAGAATATCTCAGACCTTTCTGGGCGGCCATTGATGTATTTTAATCGTGGTGGTTATCACACTAATGTATCACAAACAGAATGTCATTTCAAATGACACATTAGAAACTATCCATACAATCGAGGGAAATTTCGATACTTAATTCTCACGACCCGCTCACCGTGGTTTATGTAGTCGGGGTGCTGGCGCCATTGATCATCGCACAGTCACTGCGCAAGGATACACAGAATCATGTTCCGTGCCCAAATCAATGCACCCCAAACACGCACTTTCCTGGTGCACTAGTACCATTTTGCACTAGATGACAAGCTATTTCACATATAAAACTTCGCCTGTTTGTTATGATTTACAGAGAAACATTATTCTTGATGACAAATATGGTGAAAGACACTCAGGGTCAAAAGTCCAAAATACAATTCTGTTATCCTCAGTTAAAATGGATTTAGTAGAACTGTGCCAATCTGTGTCGATTTGTTCTCGAACTCTATCAATGATCTATTTCATGGCACGAACACAATACGTTTTGTGATAACGTTCACCGTGAATTTTCTAACGTGCTATCATGTTGTTACATAAGACAGAAGTTAGACTTTTTTTCTTCCGAACCAACATTGGAGTTAGTAGTGTTGTGTGGGCTAACCGACGTGACGTTCATGTTGCCCCTCGCTTTCTGAACACGTCCGTGCGCACCAAAATACTCACCTGGGCACCAGGAAGTTGTTCCCGACAGCTGTCACCTCTGCCGAGCTCCTGCAGATGAACCCTGGCTGACCCTCAGGTGACCCCAAATCTCCCACGCCGATAATTGTATCGACCACCCCAGGGCCGGTAGGCTTTGATAATTACTTTAAACAGCACATTACAATACCTAATTGTTAAGTTTGACAATTTCGTGTTTGACAATATCTATCTAGTGCATGGATAAGCACCTTTTTTAATTAAGATCTGCCGCACCCTACATTCGGCAGTTTTCTGGTAGCCCACGGCACAATGTTTCTAAAGAAGTGAAAAAAATGTCATTGCGCCAGTTCTACTCGCCCCTCTGGTTGTTTCGGTCTCGGACCGGAGTTTTTTCACGATTTCGTGGCAAATCTGACACCCTCGGCCGAAAGGGCTGTGAGTTCCCTAAGGAACATGGGCCGACATTTTTCATTACTCTGATGGAAAGTGGTGTCATGCAGCTTCGTGATTCACTGATTTAATGGTTTCTACTTCTACAATATTTTGGGTAAATAATGACGAAAAAAGTAACTTTTTGAAAAAAATGTGTTATTTTTACGCATTTTCTAAACACGGCTGCGCGAAAAAAACGAATTTTCCCAGGGAAACCGCCTAGAAACCAATAAAGCTCATTACTTCATAAATCTGAAAAATGAAAATAAAAAAAAATCCATGTGATAACTTTTCCGCAATCTACGATGACCCCAACCCACCCGTGGCGGACATAGAACGCACGATCCGGGTCATCAGGCGAAAAGGTCACGTTGCCGATGGCACGAAATAGTACCACAAAGTCTTCGCTGCACAATCAACAATACGCCACCAATAAATGCTACAACTAACAGGCTTATCAGAAAATAAAAAGATTCATACACAGCTATAACGATTTTATGGAAATCGGGACCAAAACATAGGAAACCAAACCGCACTTCCGGCCTATTACCATACCCTTACGCCAACTCCGGTCAGATTTAAACTCCGACCCGGAACCTTAAGAGGCACCATTTCAATTAAAAGTAGAAAAAAAGCAAGAGGAGGGTTTGTTGAAAACTTCCACCAAGTTTCAACCACATGCGCCTATTCATCGCGCTGTAACAGGTTGTTGAAAATGGCCCGAAAAGTGCGTGTATCTTGGCGCCGCCACGCGGCTTGGCTGAGTATTACATGTAAGTTCCATTTTTACAACTGGTTATGTTTGTAAGCAATTTGTAGACGTTTTATACAATGTCAACAACTAAACAAGACACTGGTATGTGCAGAACTGTTCTGTCTGTAATTTTAATGAATTGTTTCGCCTCAAGTACCCTTTCAATACGAGAAAATGCCGGAAAAGCAGCACTGTGCGCCCCAAATCCACGGCGCAGGTGAACGTCATCACCTTGCGTTCCAAAATAGTCGCGTTGCTAAGTTCACCTTGGTGATGACGTAACTCCATAACAAATTTCTAAATCGAACTATCTGTTAACGGTTAATTTATTCAAATGAGTGGTGAGTATGGCTTGGCAACACACGTATATCCCGTTACAGCTGGCGGAAATAGAAGTCAGTTCCACCGGATACGACGCTAGTCAGAGTAATGATGTAGTCATTGAAGATCCCCCCGACGAAACCGACGCCGATGTCATCACAGAAAGCGTTGTGTTGCCAGCCGCATCAAGTGATATTATACAAGTAAAAAAAGCTGGAAGACCCAAAAAGCGAAAACCCGTAGTAAAGTTTGAGGTGGGGAATGAAGTGCGACGCAGGAGCACGGGTCACATAGTAGACGATGATAATAAAGCGGTAGATACAGACGTAAAGGACCAACATAGTTACACAAAATATCAGCGTGTCGACAGTGATATTTGCAGTTTGGCGCGGCGTCCGTCTGTAGACGACACACCTGGCAGGCTCCGGCCCAGACAGAGGCCGCCTACGGTTTTAGAGAGCCTGGTAGGTGCGTCGGCTACTCGGCCTCCTACTCCAACTGCAAGTGTTACTGAGGACAGGACTTTCAATGTTCCTCTCCTAGAGAAGCTAATGGATGAATTCATCCTTTCACACAGCATTGCCAGCCCCTGCTGCCTCCCCAAGGTGAAGATCCCAGCGGATAGGGAGAGAAAGTTCGGGCTTGGTTACTGGGAGGCCGTACGATGCGGTAGGTGCGGGTTCACCACGCCAAGGCGCAAGCTGTACGAGGAAGCGGAGCGTCTTCCTGGCCGCACGAGAGGCCCCTTGCCCGGTAAGAAGAATGTGCAGCTCACGCTTGGATTGACGAAAGTCCCAGCCGGGCCGTCGACGCTCCACACGCTGTTCTGCAGCGTCGAGCTGTCGGGACCCACCAAGAGTAGCTTGCACAACCTGGCGACTGGGCTGGCGGGTCCACTCATATCCTTGACACAGCAGGCCCTTGCCGACAACAGGGGGCGATTGCGGCAAGTCATGGAGCTAAGGGGAGATCAGGTGGAAGCTGGCAAGCCAGCGGGCTCAGCCGCAGCAATGGATTGTTGCTACAATAACCCCTGTTACAAGGGGTTCCACCAGAAATCCACACAGGTAGCGCTTCCCGTTAGGGAACAGGAAACAGCTGAAAACATGCTGATTGGTTTCGGCTTTGCAAACAAATTTGGAAAGGTCGGAGAAGCGTCAACCTATCCAAAATCGCAACCTATTGGAAATGCAGAAGAATGGTTAGCTGAGAAAGTTACCCGAGAGATGTATAATTGCAAAGAGTCACCACTTCTGCTTAAAGCTCTGGTTACTGACGGGTGTGGACAGATGTTCAGAGGCGCACAATCGGCTACCCAAAACCTCCACCCCGGCTTTAGCATAGAGCAACAAGATTGCATGGTTCACACCTCGCGTCGTCAGCGGTCCAGTGTTTTCCGCGTGAACTTAAGTTCCCAACTTCTGACAGGGCAGGTGGGGTTTACCGGCAAGGTCGTGAAGGAAGCAGAAAAAGCCTTCCGTACTGTCTTGTCGAAAGCCATAGCCTCGCGCTGTTCAGGGGAACTTAAGGGAGCGCGGGGGTGCTACCCCACCGACGACTCTAAATTCCTTGAGTCAGTTTCGGAAGCTAAAAACAACATCCTTGACTGCTTTTCCGGCAACCACACAAAGTGCTTCGATCTTTCCTTTGTGTGTTCCTGTTCAGCTGTGGCCTCCGACCACACCCCTTCCTACCTCCCCAGAAAGAAATATCTCTTACTAACTGGGGAGGACAGAATCGGGCTAACTGAAGTCCTTGATTCGAAGTTGTCGGAGGACAAAGCAATGAAGCAGCGCTACTTGCGGTCCACGAACAGCGTTGAGGCAATGCACAGACGTATGCACAAGTCTCTGCCCAAGTCTTTGACTTTTAAGACTCTGGGTGAGATGAGGGCTTACAGTGCTATGCACTCCGCTGTGTCAGGCGGGATGGGGGAATCCCTAGCCCGTCTAGGACAGCACTTCGGGGTCGCACCACGTCCAGGCGGGGAAGCGGCTCAGAGGTTATTGCAGCTAGACCGAGAGGCTGACGCTGACAAACGTCGCCAACAGTCCGATGACCACCGCACACGTCGGCACAGGGCCTCGCTCAAAACTGTGTCAAAACGAGTGGAGAAACTGATGTCTGACAGCTCGCCACCAGTCCTTCATCCTGATGAACACGCTTACTTAAGATCAGAGGAGTCGGAAAGTATCATTGATTGACAAACTTAATAAAACTTTCGGTCATATTCGGTCCTTAACACAGACTCTGTTGTCATTTTGAATGAATGAATGAATGAATGAATGAATGAATGGA
Organism: Branchiostoma floridae; assembly: GCF_000003815.2. Lineage (NCBI taxonomy): Eukaryota > Metazoa > Chordata > Leptocardii > Amphioxiformes > Branchiostomatidae > Branchiostoma > Branchiostoma floridae. Next base: position 16,471,175 of record NC_049980.1, on the reverse strand, counting down.
TGGATGGATGGATGGATGGATGGATGGATGGATGGATGGATGAATGAATGAATGAATGAATGAATGAATGAATGAATGAATGAATGAATGAATGAATGAATGATTAGGGTTACACTTAGGGTTAGGGTTAGGGTTACACTTAGGGTTAGAGTTAGGGTTACACTTAGGGTTGGAGTTAGAGTTAGGGTTAGGGTTACACTTAGGGTTAGAGTTAGGGTTACAGTTAGGGTTAGGGTTACAGTTAGGGTTAGGGTTACAGTTAGGGTTAGGGTTACAGTTAGGGTTAGGGTTACAGTTAGGGTTAGGGTTACAGTTAGGGTTAGGGTTACAGTTAGAGTTAGGGTTACAGTTAGGGTTAGGGTTACAGTTAGGGTTAGGGTTACGGTTAGGGTTAGGGTTACAGTTAGAGTTAGGTGCGACGATGTCGTACCGGGCAGCGAAAACGTAAACAATGTCTAAACAACGACCAACTAACCTATTGTCTGAGAAGGCAGTCCTTGTATCCGTCATGTCCGCCACAGTATCCCTTTCTGTTGCACGTTGTCCGCTGCAGATTTACGGCCGCCGGCTCATAGGACAGATGATCAGTGTTGATGCAGAGCTTTTGATGACAGAGGTGACTTGTATGATGATCGGGGGTGAGGATGTGTCTCGCGTGGATAAAGTACATTAGCCGGTGGACATTCAGGGTAAACCGTCTGTCATCAAAGTGTGACCTCACCTTGGTGCTGCCATATCCTTCTTTGTCAACCCAATGATTCCATTTAACGCATCCTTTGTGGTCAGCAGCGTCAGACATGTTCAAAAGTTTCTGTTTGAGGAATTCTGCATAATCAACGGACAGTGGATGCAGATAGAATTCAGACATCTTTGACTCTAACAACATAGATTACAACCGGATGCCTGTCGGCTAATTCACATAAAGGCTCGAAATTCTTCGTTTTTTTACAACTTTTCAAGGCACGCATAGAGGAAAATACTACTTTGACAGACGGAACAAGCAATATGATATATGATGATATGAAATGACAACAGTAGGAAACATTGAACTTGAATTCATGTTTTATTACACAGAAAATTTCAATAAAGACCAAAAAGTCTGTGGTTCACACAACTGTAGGATTGTGCAAAGAGATGTAGACCTACTCTTGCGTCTTTCTTTTTATTAGTTCTGAACGGCAAAGAAGATTAAAGGCAGGTGTGAAAGGAGAAAGGTGTTTGACCCCCGCTCTGGTTCAGGGTGACGTCATAGCCGCAACAAAGGGGGAGGGGGGCAAATGACGCATATACATAAAAGCTGCCTGGAGGCATCATAAGAGCAAAAAAAACACGGTTTTGGGCAGTTTTCTGGTAGCCCACGGCACAATGTTTCTAAACCATACCCTTACGCCAACTCCGGTCAGATTTAAACTCCGACCCGGAACCTTAAGAGGCACCATTTGAGTTTTTTCACGATTTCGTGGCAAATCTGACACCCTCGGCCGAAAGCAAGTTTCAACCACATGCGCCTATTCATCGCGCTGTAACAGGTTGTTGAAAATGGCCCGAACATGCAGCTTCGTGATTCACTGATTTAATGGTTTCTACTTCTACAATATTTTGGGTAAATAATGACGAAATGTTTGTAAGCAATTTGTAGACGTTTTATACAATGTCAACAACTAAACAAGACACTGGTATGTGCAGAACTGTTCTGTCTGTAATTTTAATGAATTGTTTCGCCTCAAGTACCCTTTCAATACGAGAAAATGCCGGAAAAGCAGCACTGTGCGCCCCAAATCCACGGCGCAGGTGAACGTCATCACCTTGCGTTCCAAAATAGTCGCGTTGCTAAGTTCACCTTGGTGATGACGTAACTCCATAACAAATTTCTAAATCGAACTATCTGTTAACGGTTAATTTATTCAAATGAGTGGTGAGTATGGCTTGGCAACACACGTATATCCCGTTACAGCTGGCGGAAATAGAAGTCAGTTCCACCGGATACGACGCTAGTCAGAGTAATGATGTAGTCATTGAAGATCCCCCCGACGAAACCGACGCCGATGTCATCACAGAAAGCGTTGTGTTGCCAGCCGCATCAAGTGATATTATACAAGTAAAAAAAGCTGGAAGACCCAAAAAGCGAAAACCCGTAGTAAAGTTTGAGGTGGGGAATGAAGTGCGACGCAGGAGCACGGGTCACATAGTAGACGATGATAATAAAGCGGTAGATACAGACGTAAAGGACCAACATAGTTACACAAAATATCAGCGTGTCGACAGTGATATTTGCAGTTTGGCGCGGCGTCCGTCTGTAGACGACACACCTGGCAGGCTCCGGCCCAGACAGAGGCCGCCTACGGTTTTAGAGAGCCTGGTAGGTGCGTCGGCTACTCGGCCTCCTACTCCAACTGCAAGTGTTACTGAGGACAGGACTTTCAATGTTCCTCTCCTAGAGAAGCTAATGGATGAATTCATCCTTTCACACAGCATTGCCAGCCCCTGCTGCCTCCCCAAGGTGAAGATCCCAGCGGATAGGGAGAGAAAGTTCGGGCTTGGTTACTGGGAGGCCGTACGATGCGGTAGGTGCGGGTTCACCACGCCAAGGCGCAAGCTGTACGAGGAAGCGGAGCGTCTTCCTGGCCGCACGAGAGGCCCCTTGCCCGGTAAGAAGAATGTGCAGCTCACGCTTGGATTGACGAAAGTCCCAGCCGGGCCGTCGACGCTCCACACGCTGTTCTGCAGCGTCGAGCTGTCGGGACCCACCAAGAGTAGCTTGCACAACCTGGCGACTGGGCTGGCGGGTCCACTCATATCCTTGACACAGCAGGCCCTTGCCGACAACAGGGGGCGATTGCGGCAAGTCATGGAGCTAAGGGGAGATCAGGTGGAAGCTGGCAAGCCAGCGGGCTCAGCCGCAGCAATGGATTGTTGCTACAATAACCCCTGTTACAAGGGGTTCCACCAGAAATCCACACAGGTAGCGCTTCCCGTTAGGGAACAGGAAACAGCTGAAAACATGCTGATTGGTTTCGGCTTTGCAAACAAATTTGGAAAGGTCGGAGAAGCGTCAACCTATCCAAAATCGCAACCTATGGAAATGCAGAAGAATGGTTAGCTGAGAAAGTTACCCGAGAGATGTATAATTGCAAAGAGTCACCACTTCTGCTTAAAGCTCTGGTTACTGACGGGTGTGGACAGATGTTCAGAGGCGCACAATCGGCTACCCAAAACCTCCACCCCGGCTTTAGCATAGAGCAACAAGATTGCATGGTTCACACCTCGCGTCGTCAGCGGTCCAGTGTTTTCCGCGTGAACTTAAGTTCCCAACTTCTGACAGGGCAGGTGGGGTTTACCGGCAAGGTCGTGAAGGAAGCAGAAAAAGCCTTCCGTACTGTCTTGTCGAAAGCCATAGCCTCGCGCTGTTCAGGGGAACTTAAGGGAGCGCGGGGGTGCTACCCCACCGACGACTCTAAATTCCTTGAGTCAGTTTCGGAAGCTAAAAACAACATCCTTGACTGCTTTTCCGGCAACCACACAAAGTGCTTCGATCTTTCCTTTGTGTGTTCCTGTTCAGCTGTGGCCTCCGACCACACCCCTTCCTACCTCCCCAGAAAGAAATATCTCTTACTAACTGGGGAGGACAGAATCGGGCTAACTGAAGTCCTTGATTCGAAGTTGTCGGAGGACAAAGCAATGAAGCAGCGCTACTTGCGGTCCACGAACAGCGTTGAGGCAATGCACAGACGTATGCACAAGTCTCTGCCCAAGTCTTTGACTTTTAAGACTCTGGGTGAGATGAGGGCTTACAGTGCTATGCACTCCGCTGTGTCAGGCGGGATGGGGGAATCCCTAGCCCGTCTAGGACAGCACTTCGGGGTCGCACCACGTCCAGGCGGGGAAGCGGCTCAGAGGTTATTGCAGCTAGACCGAGAGGCTGACGCTGACAAACGTCGCCAACAGTCCGATGACCACCGCACACGTCGGCACAGGGCCTCGCTCAAAACTGTGTCAAAACGAGTGGAGAAACTGATGTCTGACAGCTCGCCACCAGTCCTTCATCCTGATGAACACGCTTACTTAAGATCAGAGGAGTCGGAAAGTATCATTGATTGACAAACTTAATAAAACTTTCGGTCATATTCGGTCCTTAACACAGACTCTGTTGTCATTTGAATGAATGAATGAATGAATGAATGAATGAATGGATGGATGGATGGATGGATGGATGGATGGATGGATGGATGGATGAATGAATGAATGAATGAATGAATGAATGAATGAATGAATGAATGAATGAATGAATGAATGAATGATTAGGGTTAGGGTTGGAGTTAGGGTTAGGGTTACACTTAGGGTTAGAGTTAGGGTTACACTTAGGGTTGGAGTTACAGTTAGGGTTAGGGTTACAGTTAGGGTTAGGGTTACAGTTAGGGTTAGGGTTACAGTTAGGGTTAGGGTTACAGTTAGGGTTAGGGTTACGGTTAGGGTTAGGGTTACAGTTAGGGTTAGGGTTACGGTTAGGGTTAGGGTTACAGTTAGAGTTAGGGTTACAGTTAGGGTTAGGGTTACAGTTAGGGTTAGGGTTACGGTGTCGTACCGGGCAGCGAAAACGTAAACAATGTCTAAACAACGACCAACTAACCTATTGTCTGAGAAGGCAGTCCTTGTATCCGTCATGTCCGCCACAGTATCCCTTTCTGTTGCACGTTGTCCGCTGCAGATTTACGGCCGCCGGCTCATAGGACAGATGATCAGTGTTGATGCAGAGCTTTTGATGACAGAGGTGACTTGTATGATGATCGGGGGTGAGGATGTGTCTCGCGTGGATAAAGTACATTAGCCGGTGGACATTCAGGGTAAACCGTCTGTCATCAAAGTGTGACCTCACCTTGGTGCTGCCATATCCTTCTTTGTCAACCCAATGATTCCATTTAACGCATCCTTTGTGGTCAGCAGCGTCAGACATGTTCAAAAGTTTCTGTTTGAGGAATTCTGCATAATCAACGGACAGTGGATGCAGATAGAATTCAGACATCTTTGACTCTAACAACATAGATTACAACCGGATGCCTGTCGGCTAATTCACATAAAGGCTCGAAATTCTTCGTTTTTTTACAACTTTTCAAGGCACGCATAGAGGAAAATACTACTTTGACAGACGGAACAAGCAATATGATATATGATGATATGAAATGACAACAGTAGGAAACATTGAACTTGAATTCATGTTTTATTACACAGAAAATTTCAATAAAGACCAAAAAGTCTGTGGTTCACACAACTGTAGGATTGTGCAAAGAGATGTAGACCTACTCTTGCGTCTTTCTTTTTATTAGTTCTGAACGGCAAAGAAGATTAAAGGCAGGTGTGAAAGGAGAAAGGTGTTTGACCCCCGCTCTGGTTCAGGGTGACGTCATAGCCGCAACAAAGGGGGAGGGGGGCAAATGACGCATATACATAAAAGCTGCCTGGAGGCATCATAAGAGCAAAAAAAACACGGTTTTGGGCAGTTTTCTGGTAGCCCACGGCACAATGTTTCTAAAGAAGTGAAAAAAATGTCATTGCGCCATTACTTATGACGTAGCCCCGTCCTATTAAGGTCTCGGACCGGAGTTTTTTCACGATTTCGTGGCAAATCTGACACCCTCGGCCGAAAGGGCTGTGAGTTCCCTAAGGAACATGGGCCGACATTTTTCATTACTCTGATGGAAAGTGGTGTCATGCAGCTTCGTGATTCACTGATTTAATGGTTTCTACTTCTACAATATTTTGGGTAAATAATGACGAAAAAAGTAACTTTTTGAAAAAAATGTGTTATTTTTACGCATTTTCTAAACACGGCTGCGCGAAAAAAACGAATTTTCCCAGGGAAACCGCCTAGAAACCAATAAAGCTCATTACTTCATAAATCTGAAAAATGAAAATAAAAAAAAATCCATGTGATAACTTTTCCGCAATCTACGATGACCCCAACCCACCCGTGGCGGACATAGAACGCACGATCCGGGTCATCAGGCGAAAAGGTCACGTTGCCGATGGCACGAAATAGTACCACAAAGTCTTCGCTGCACAATCAACAATACGCCACCAATAAATGCTACAACTAACAGGCTTATCAGAAAATAAAAAGATTCATACACAGCTATAACGATTTTATGGAAATCGGGACCAAAACATAGGAAACCAAACCGCACTTCCGGCCTATTACCATACCCTTACGCCAACTCCGGTCAGATTTAAACTCCGACCCGGAACCTTAAGAGGCACCATTTCAATTAAAAGTAGAAAAAAAGCAAGAGGAGGGTTTGTTGAAAACTTCCACCAAGTTTCAACCACATGCGCCTATTCATCGCGCTGTAACAGGTTGTTGAAAATGGCCCGAAAAGTGCGTGTATCTTGGCGCCGCCACGCGGCTTGGCTGAGTATTACACCACACCACGGCAGGGGTCATCATCATCGGGGATGAGATCCTGAAGGGGTACACACAGGACACCAACACGCACTTCATCTGCAGGTCAGACATCTGCAGCAATGTTGCTTTCATAGCTTTTGCGTCGCCGTCTTGCCCCCCTCCGCCTGTTATGTCCTCAGCTAATGTCACTGTTACAGGTCAAACGGTCTGTTAAAATGGGAGTGATGACACCGAAATATTTACACTTGGAGATAGGTGATGTCAGGACATCAGGATAGAGGGGGTTAAAGCTTCGACACAGAAGGGTAACCTAGCCTATAACTGGTGGGGGTGATCATCAACTCCCCTCTTCATTTGTTTTTGAAAAGCCCAAAACGAATGAATAAATAACATTTATATTCAATGCCGAGAAGTCTGATTTGTATGTTGTAACACAATATGTAACTTTTTGTTCCAGAAAACTCCACTCCCTCGGTGTGAAAGTTGAGCGTGTGTCAGTGAATCGGAGATGACCTCCCCACCATAGCGGATGAAGTGGCACTATTCTCCAAACGCTACACCTACGTCCTTACAGCTGGTGGGATAGGTCCGACACACGATGACCTCACCTTCCAAGGGGTTGCCAATGCCTTTGGGGAGAAGCTTGAACCCAACCCTGAATTAGTGGAACTGTGTCAGAAGTACCTCGGTGCAGATGCCAATGATATGTCCTCACCACGAATGAAGATGGCCCTCGTACCCAAGAGCGCAAAACTGCTCTTTGGTTACGACACGAAAACCAAGCAAAAATCTCGCTTCCCCATCATCAACGTGCACAACGTGTTCGTCTTTCCTGGCATCCCAGCCCTGATGGAGAAAGCCCTGACCATGTTGGAAAATGTGTTTTCTAACAAGGATGTCACCTTTCATTTCAAGGAAGTTTATGTCAGTGCTGATGAGACGTCCATTGCACCATACCTGAATATCGTTGATGCCAAATACCACAGTAGGGTACAGCTGGGGTCCTATCCAAACTGGTACAATAATTACTACAGAGTCAAGCTGACTCTGGAATCAGAATCGGAAGAGGACTTGAAGGAAGCCCATCAACATCTGCTCAGTTTGCTGCCCCCAGATAAAGTAGTTAACTATGTAGAGAGAGATCCTGTAGGACAGGCAGTACAAGAGGTGTATGGCCTGGCACACAAAGATGGAGATCCTCTCGGCATCAAGGGTAGGTTACAGCTTGTAATGTAGGCTCCTTGTAGTGTCTTTATTACAGTTTAGGAGACCCCCTGTTAAGTTATTTTGACAGGTGGTCACTATGTGATGGACAGGACTTTCAATGCCTTTGTCAATGGTAAAACATGTCTAAAAGGACCACCAAAAAGTCATCACATTGTCTTTATGTGAATTAGGGGATCACTTGCACTGGCTTGACTGTACGTATCTTGTAAGAAAAATCTTTCTTTAATTTGAATGTTCCCAAGCCAGCAACTTGAAATTTTTATGTTAAAAGATTCTTTTTCATGCATGACTTTACCTTGTGTGGTGATTTGTTGAATGATATACTGTGCATACATGTGCAGGCATGCGATGCCAGATGAACAAGTAATGATAGCTTTTTATATGCTGATAACAAGACATTACTAGTACTTAACTGTAAATTGGTTTCTCTGTTGTTGTTTTCTGTAGTCAAGGCAGCTTTGTCAGTAGTTGAGGAGTGTCTGGAGAAGTATGAAGTCCCAGAGTTCTGTGTGAGCTTCAATGGTGGAAAGGACTGCACAGCACTGCTGCATCTTATACATGCTGCTATAGCAAAGTAAGAATTTTAGAAAATTACAGATACACTATTGATTCCTTCAGTTCTCTGAATTTACAAGTCTGCAATTTTGCCAATTTGTTCAAGTACTTTTGTCACCAAAATTGACTACATTCAACCATAGCTCGCTCACTCAATTACTTCCTAAGTAAAACTCAAATCCCATCTCAGTAACATGAAAATAGAATATCTTCATTGTCTGTCTCATGTATATTCACTCACTCTATGATTGTACACTAAAATTGATTGTTGTTCACTTTCAATTAACACTTATAACAGCACAAACTTGCAATAAACTTGAACATTAAGCTCATTTGTTGTTGCTGCAGGAAATACCCAGTAGGGCGCCCACAGCTACAGGTGCTTTACATCCAGCGACCTTCACCATTTCCAGAGACTGAGGACTTCATCAGCAAAACTGCAGAAAGGTACATCAAAGAAATAAGAATCCAATTCAAAAATTACCACATCATGTACCCTTTCTATTCAATTGTCCTCAGAGGTATGTAAAAACGCCTTCTTGATTATTCTGTGCAAAACCAATTGCTGCCTATCCAAGTTCCAGGCCAGGCAGTAGACCCTTTCTCCCTACAACAGCTGTTTGCCAGGAAACCCAGTCTTCAAAGTTTTTCATTACTCGAGAAAAAATTATTTAAGGTTTTGTTTCAATTTCAGGTACAACCTTAAGATGCACACCTTGTCAGGAGATTACAAGGAAGCCTTACATGAGTTGAAGAGGACCCAGCCCCAGATCCAGGCTGTGTTGATGGGACAGCGCAGAGGAGACCCTTATGTGTCACGCACCAACATGTCAGCCTTCTGCATGACAGACTCAGGATGGCCACAGTACATGAGGGTTAACCCCATGCTGGTGTGTACTTTGAACATGTTGATTTGTACTGATTCTGACAATGGTGAATAAAAAATAAGAATTGAAAAATCTGGTCAATTTCATCAATTGTAATATCCTCAAGCTATACTACTAGTCTTACAGGGTTCAAATTAAAGCATACATATTGTACATATGGAAAACATATAAACTTACAAATAGTTACAATATTAACAAGCTTAATCATGGCAAGTCTCGAATACAAATGGTGGATGGAAAGTTTTTAGACCGGATAGGAACTCAATGTGAACCCCTCTGGTATGGCGGTTTATAGATTACGATACGCGATAGAGGAAAGTTCATTTTTTGCTTTTAATTTAGGTAGACAATAAGTGTAAAACTGTTGGAAGATAATCTAGCTTGGAGATAATCTCATTGTGTATCTGTTAGTTGAGCAAACAGGAGCAAGGGAATTGTAAATGGTTGTTTAAAAAATTAGCTGCGGATATATCTCAGCGGCTTCCAGTGGAAGACCTCCTACAAAATCCCTTGCGGTGGTTGGAGTCTCAAGCTCCATATGGTTTGCCCTTGCCCAAGTTAGACAGCAGGGTTGGTAATTAATCACTAGATTGCCTTAGGCTACAGTAATGTAGAGAAAAAAAACTTTTTTCTTGCTTGTACATTTTTGTATTTATAATTTTTTGCTGTTTTCTTGCCAGGAGTTCACCTACCATGATGTGTGGGGGTTCCTACGATCACTCTACCTGCCATACTGTATACTGTATGACAGGGGGTAAGTACACCTTGTTTTCAGTATTATGCACATCACACATTTTGTCCCCATTCTTGTTTATTTGGTCTTGGATAAAATGATGATGCTCAATCAATGCATATAGTCAGTACCAAGTTATAATTAATGGTTGACCCCTTAACATGGTACATACAGTCCAATGTATAGGTGAACACTAGTATTGTTAACTCATTTAGTTTTGCTGTGGAAAAAGAAGGGAGGTTTTCAGGCTGTTCTAAGTTTGCAGTAGAAACAGTTCTGTAGAAGAGTAGTTAAACATTGGAAATGCATAGTCACAGTGTCATAAATTTGAAGTAGAGAGGTCACAGCAAACTGCATAAAACTAAAACCACCACAAACATTTCTCGATTTCCACTAATTTAGCAGTGAAGATTAGCAAGTTTAGATGTATTCAGTTTACATGATGTATTACATCGTTTATACAGCATAGTTCCATTTGGGCAAAAGCATTTTTGTGTGTTTTTGCTTTGTTACCTTCTTTGTTTTATAAGCATGTCAAACTCACTCTCAAATATTACAATTTTCCTTTCCATGTTGGGGTGGACCATTCAAAACTTATAGTGGGTGAGTCCAACATGACCCATCTTAGTTTATTTAAACTTCACCAAATAATAACTTGATTATAACCTCATCTTATTATACCAATGATCAAATGTATCTGATTATGTCAATTGACTCATCACAAATTTTAGTCTAATATTGAAATGAAATACAGGTAAATTTGCAGTATAACTGTCATACCAAGCCACATGTATGTTAATGGTAGGGGCTTGTGTTGATTATTTTTGTCTTTGAAAAAGTTAGTGCGTGATGCTGTTTTCAGAGGTAGTCCAAATTACACTTAATTCCTAAAAAAAACAGTAAAACTTAAAAGATTTTAATTGATCATTCTTTGGCCAATGCAGGTTGATAACTTAGTTGAGTTTGTATGCACACTGGTGGTGGGTACGGACTGTCTGAGCAGACCATGGCCTTTTAGCACCCAATTTCCATTGCACAGCAACTACTAAGTGACTGTTGAGTGACCAAAATTGAATTTATATCCCTTTATTTTATAATGAGAATATTTTGTGATTCTGGGTTCAAGAGTATCATTTCAAAAAAGTTATAACTATGAAATTTGTTGACTGATCAGTTGAATCTTCGGTCATGATGGACAACCAAGGGTTATCTTACAGTCACTTGCGGTCGCAGGCTCTAATAGAAAGGAGGTGTTACTAGTCAGGATGGCTCCCAGGCAAGTTGCTCACTAATATTATCAAATTCAACATTCCCTATTTGTAAATGTGCATCTGTGTGGGTTCTACAGGTACACCTCCCTGGGGAACATGGTCAACACCAAGCAGAACCCCCACCTGAAGTACGTGGATGAGTTTGGAGTGACGAGATACAGGCCGGCATACATGCTGGAGGACCAGACGGGGGAGAGAGATGGCAGACATTCCTAACTCACTCATCACACTCCAGCAGTGCCAACATGTAACATGGTGTTATTAATCTCAACTTTTCTGTTCAAAATGACATTTTCTTTAAAATATGAACGATAAATTACATACTGTACAAGCCAGATAATTCCTCAACAGATTAACGCACAATTCTGTTGATTGCACGGAATCCCAAAATGCCTAACTGGTGCGGTCCAGCTGGATAACTTGGCATTGTTGCACCACCTAGATAATTGCATGAAATACTCTGAAAAATGGGGTGTTTGCAATTAAATGACTATATAAGCTAAGCCATGGGGCACTTGCTGTTACAAGTTGTAGATGTTTATTCCCTTCTATCCTGGACACAAACTTGTGTCTAGCTATAGACTGACATGACTAGTGGATGATGTATTAGGCAGTTTTTTAAATATAGTTCCACTACATTAGATAGGAGTATTTGATAATAATGACAACTTTGCACAATTTATGTGTCTTCTTTTTATGTGAAAAGTAGCAGATTTGCAGTTGATTGAGAATTCACAGGCAGGAGACCAAATACAGGAGTTAGCGGTATTAGGACTTGGTCAGATTCACTGACAAGAGTAGCCATTTTATTGTTATGCAAATACAAAATTCTTCAAAACCTTAGGCAAATGTGTAAATAGTGTATATAATTCAGGAAATGTCAAAACTTGAGAAAATTCCATTTTACATGTGACAAATCAGCCTGAAGTAGATGATAGGCTTTTTACACTAAGTCATAAGAAATAACAGTAAACATAGTGTATACAACATGTGTATACTTTTCATAGCAGATCATGGTTGATAATTCAAACCAACCCGGGTTGAGCCAATGATAGTTCTTAGTCAGTTTCTCAGGGACATTATAGATGGCCATGACATGTTATTTTTAGTCATTGATTGGGTAAATCATTCTCTAGAATGTGATTTTTAGGCACTTGACTGTCACTTTATTATGAAAGAATTTACCCGTTTCAGTGCATGTATTCATGTATCTTGAATAAAGTGGAATTGTGACCAAATTATGATTTGCAATAGACGAATTGAGATATACCAGGAAATTGTCATGATACATTTATTACATACACAGAGTAAAAAGCTGTGGAAAAACTCTATACTTACAGAGTTTGAGGGACCTATTGGCTAGAGAGTGGTAAATGGTAGATAAACAATTACAAAGCAAATGTTAGATGTACCAAAGCATAATGACCAATAAATTGGTTAGTTGTTAACATTTGATTAGCAAAGACTTAGTCTTGTATTTAATGCAATTAAAGGTGAATGCACAGTCCATTTTCTCACATCAAAAAAATATATTCTTGTACAACGATGAAGATTCCAATTTGTATGCTCTGAGAGCCTAATGAAAGCAGTCATGATTAGCCATATATAACATTCTTTCATGCCGATATTTTGCAACAATAGAGCCGAGCTTGTCCTCAGCAGAACCAGAAGTTGAACTGGCTGCAGAAAATGACATGCCCAGGCAGGTCCTTCAGGGTGAACCTCCCCTTCAGGTGGAACTGGAAGGGAACATCAGATAACACATTTACCACATTTGTAGCAGGAGTGTTATAACAGATTGCTATCATCTTTTCAACCAATGACTATAAATGGTTGGATCCAATCCCTCCAGTATGGACCCCTACTCTTTTCGATAATAAGTGAGAGGACCTCCAGCTTCTCGTCCCATCCATGAGAACATCCCTAATCGAAGCAAAGTACGCAAAATAAATCCGTTTCCATTTGAGTTGATTGACCAGATAAAAGGTGTGCCAAGTGTCTGTCCAAAAGGCACAACAACGTAACAGATTTGAACCCAAACCTTAGGAATTTACGTCACCAAGCCACAATTAATCATCACAGTTGCACCATTTCATGTCAATATGATGATGGGAATACTCTTATGATAATCACCAGAGAAAAAATATTGACTATAAAATAAAAGAGATGCACACCTCTGGCTCTTCCTGCGCCAGGTCCAGACTGAAGTTGTACCGTCCCCCGGTATGAAGAGGACACGTCAGGCCGTAGAAGTCGTACTGGTTACAAGCGTAGATGTACGGTAGTGGAGCAGGCTCCGGCTTTCCTTCCACAATCTGGTTCATCAGTATGGTGGCGTTCTGCACAGTCTCGACTGTAGGAATAGATGTTGCTAGATAATACATGGGGACTCCAGTTTTGCGAGAGTTATACATTTTCCATCTTCACCTCAGTAGTGATATGACGTGTATTGAAGTTTACCACACATGTCATTTACTCTTTGAGAATGAGTGAGACAAATTATCTGACAAATACCAAATGCACTCACGCATGCTGAACTCAATATTGAGGTAGCCGCACGGCACAAAGTCCACCTGAATAACTCTTCCCTTCACGGAACCTGTAAATGATATAAGCTCACACATTATAATGTCAGTATATCATTTCGTGGTAAAGTTTACAGGTGATTTAGATTCAAAATCAAATCCTGTACCATGTAACGTTGCCACTTCACGGACCAACGGAATTGACAACCGCTGAACTCACCACAATCCTCAAATTTCAACAGGTGGCTGTTAGCCCCTGTCAGCCACACAACCAGGAACAGAAAAGACCGACATGTTACCGCAGACATGTTTTTGTGCTGCAGTAATTTGGACAAGGCAAAAGAAAGTGATTGGAAAGTTGTGCTGATAGAGAAGTTACATGCAACTGGACGTCAAAACATGTTGACGTCGCACTTCTGTATTTCTGAACTCTGTACTCTTGGCACGGTTTGAAGGACGTCATGTAGTATTGGGATCCTACAAGTGCAGTTCAAGATGAAACGGTAGGCGGCGCTTAAAAACGAAGCTTGATGGAGTGAGTGTATGATGGCACCGGTTCTATTAAATGGTGCACGCGAAAAGTAACAAAATAAACAACATAGTCACGTATCCTGAAGCATGTTGACATTGGCTATTTGTCCGTGAAAGATAACCATCAGGTTCTGATTACCGATCCTACAACATTACTTGCTAATGGTTTCGTAACAAAAATTGCTGTTCGGACTTTTTTTTAGTCACATAGCCAGCTGTGCAAAGGAAATAATCATGTAACCACCCTCATGGAAAGGGTGTCCTGTCAGGAATCGAATGTGATGAGAAGTTACATCAAGCATAAATTATATAAATGATATGTGCTGCTGAAATATGAAATTATGCATTCAACTTGCCCCCTACCTATCGGAGGCAGTGGCCGCTAAGCGACAAAAAATTGACAGATCGCTCAACGAATTTCGAAGATAAAGAACTTTTTAGAAATTAATTTCAGTGTTTTGCTGTCCTTTAATCATACACAATTGCATCACATTCCGATTATCAATATCAAGGGTCACACTGATCCAAATTTGGTCGCAGTACGGTCGATCTGCGAGGGGGTATTAAGGACCTTTGAATCACATGTCCTGTGAATGAACTTTGTTTTAAATTGTTAAACTGTTATCCGTGCAATACTGTCCATTCATTCTAGTTAAATGTCCTTGATCTATTGTCGAAGGTTTGGCATTCTGCACGTGACAGTCAGCAATCTGTCTCCAATGTTTCACAGGAACAAATCTCACTTATGTTATCGCTTAAGTGTATTTGATCTAATGCATGTAACGGTAGTCAGGGATTGGGACGCACCGGCCAATCAGTTGAATGCCATCACTAAGGTGACGCCACAAAGCCAGCATGATTGGGATAGGAAGTATTTCTTTATGTCAAGTGCTGCCATATGAACTCATTCAACTTGAACGTAATGTCATTGATTTTATAACAAACTCATGTTTTCATCAAATGAGGTAAAAAATTTTATAACGTTATATCTTCTTGAGACTGAAATATCTCAATCTGTTCTCCATAGTATTATGACTGACTGAGTTGATTTCAAATTGACCAAGCCCTTGGAAGTCTGGCGTGGGTAAAGAGCCAGCGCAATTAATGTGCAATAAAAATCCCTGACCAGCTGTTAGCTATTGTATGAGACTGACATTGTACATATTCAAAAAAGCATATCTTTATAAGCCACATGCTTATTTTCGTTGCTGTTGTGGAGTAAGGAATGAGTCACATACTAGTATTCGACTATGAGTCCAAATGCCTGTAATTTCTCATCTCGCGCCATCTTAACAGCTGTAAAAGAGGAACTGTTAGAGGCTCAGATCAAAATTGGCATACAACCTACGAAGACATCTTTCATTATATATGTGTGATTTCGGCTTCCTACAGTAATTGTAAGTTGGTAAGATGTAGAGGAACTTATCTTCTGACAGAATTCCAAGGGTGTGGTCCTTTTGAAGGCAACGCAGTCGCTCATAAAAATCTTAACAACAAACTGAGATACTTAATTCAAAAGAAGATATGTTCGTGTACCTTTGTGCCAAATTTAATTTAGTTTGGTGAAAAAATGAGTCTGTTGGATCGGAGACTCTTTGGATCGGAGTTGGCCCTAGGAGAGACCCCGATCGCAATATACACTAGTAGAATTGCCGATTCTCCTAGGAGAGATCCCGATCGGAGTTGGCCCTAGGACCAGCTCCGATCGCGATCTCTCCTAGGAGAATCGCCGATTCTACTGGATCGTGATCTCTACTGTGACATATACATGTACCTTTAAACTTTTGGCCTCTTTCAAGACATGCTGGAATGCGAGATACGCCCTGGCTTAAGTGTTGTCATATCAGGTGAGAGTGCAAGCCTGGGGATCTACCGTTGAGCAACTAAAGCAGAATTTGTATGACCCCTGTTTTTATAATTGGAATATGATGCACGTTGTTAAAGTATGATTAGAATACAAAAGCGCAAAACGTAAAAAGAACCCTTCTTAGTCTTTGAAATTCGTTGAGCGACCTGTCAAATATTTGGTGCCTCAGCGATCGCGCAGCGGTCACAGTCGCTGGTAAAACTGGGGTGTAACTATTTAGTGAGCAATTATATCTACTTCTTGTTGTTGTTGTTGTTTTCTTTCACAACGTGAAAGGTGAAGGTAGTGGGAGGTTAATAGTTGGACTGAAGCTTTTCTGAACTATCACTATGAGTGGCCGATACTTAATGCACCGTTATTGTGAAGGCTTACATCAATCTTGATGTTTGTCTGCGGGTAGCAGATATACCCAGATGAACGGAATGTACATAGAAGTGATTAACCTGAACAGTAAGCCATAGAATCCCCCCTATGGACAAAAGCCCTGTGATAAATATGGCTTCAGACGACACAATGTTTGTCTGGTAAGAAATGGATGGTTTTGCAATCTCGCGACATCTCCTGGTACAAAGGCGTCTTTTCTATCGGAACAATGCATTTCCTATCTTAAATAAACTTCCAGATAAGTCCCATTCTTCTGAGTACGAGAAAAAAAACGGGCGGTCTAAATTGAGAGCGAATGCTAAGCAACTCAAGAGGAGCAACGGACCACAGCGGTGTTGCCAAAGTGGTGACACAGCGATAAGCTGGTCCGAACCAAGGCGGCAAGGCGCCATGTGTGTGTAACGTGGATTTGGTCACATTTCCCTGCAGCACACTTCAGATATGTTCTTCTCCCAACTCTCACATTTTATCGTGCCGAGGGCGGACCAATTGAATTCTTGTTTACCCACTTATATTGATAGCGGTCAGGGTTCGGAAGTAGATGTAATAGAAAGCGACCATGTATCGTTTGTCATGTTTCTGACTTCGCGTTTCTGGCTTATATTGACAGGAGGTCACAACAAGTGCCCGGCCTTATCACCCTGTTCGTAATTATAAAGAAAACAGCCGAGATTTGATGGGGAGGGTGGGGCAGCAATAAAGGGAACGCTGGAAGTGGGAGCAGTGCTGCTGATCCAGCGGGTTTACTCCCACTGCAGATTGGAAATAGTTTCAACGGGTTTTCCCGTTAAGAGTATCATCATATGTAGCACAATAGTACTAGTAGACACACAGCATCTCATTCTCGAGATTCATAGACATCGACTAATGACAAAAGTCAGCCGCCTTGAAATAATGATACAACACTTAACCTGACATTATACCTGTCACAATGATTGGGCGCCCATGGTTGCTTATGCTGTGCACAATTGGTTTGATCTATTCTACTTTATTGAAACTGGAAAGATGAGTTGCTGACAGTCGAATCGAACCCACTAAAATTGAAGTAGACCAAAGGTCACTTTGTCTCTTTCTTTTGACTTTGTTCTTCATTTTGTAATTACAAATGCTGAGTTGTCCTTACCTAAGCCGTAAGCAAATAGTCCCAATTAAAAGTAGTTTTGTTATAGTATTACACAAACAACACGCCATACGTCACAATGACGTTGCAGCTCTTGGTTGGACGCTTTCTTTGTCCAAAACGTCATGACAACGCTTGTGGGTACTTTTTGCAGTAAACACATTGGGTAACAAAAACACACCTTTCTTTACTGTTTCCATCGTTAATTGACAACCACGGGGTATAAAAGGGGCTGTTAAACGCCACTATCTGGCACAAGAGGAACCGATCGTCCCGGGATCGATTCCCAGACGTAAAAGGTTTTTCTCAACATCTTTTAAGATCGGGAAAGGTTTCTCAAGAAAGAAGTGTGACAGATCGGCGAAGATGGGGTGGATCACAAAGCTTGTCATTCTGACTTTCTTCGCGGCGGCCCGCATAGACGCCAGGTGGGTAAAATGTGCCCCGAGCTTTTGCACTAAACAACTGCCATTACAGTTTATTTGATGGAATGAAGGAACCTGGCTGACCAGGATTTTTTCTTATAAGAACACACTTTAAACCTCTTTCTAACACAAAATAAGAAACTTTTATAAATTGCTGTACTTTTTTCAAGAAAAGTTTATGGAAAAGATCGATCAATTCAAATCGTTTTCATTGTTGTTGTACTTTTTGTAGGACTTTGAAAAATCTTTAAGATTAAAAGAAGTCAAGCTTTTGCACAGATATAAGCCAAAGAAAACGATAGTTGCAGCTTGCAGCTAGTGTATTTGGTGCAAAATTAGAGAAAAGACTCTGCCAAGCGCTAGCTAAATTCAAAATGGTAAAACGAAGTTTAAGACGCTTTAGTGTATACTACAAATTAGCCATACATGCATTATTTCTTTTTTTGCAAAAGTTAACATCAAGTTGTGTTTGATTTTTCAGGCTGCAGAACTCCAGAATGTCCATGATGATACGTAAGTCGTCTTTGCGTCACTTGTTCGTTTTATTCTCGTTCATCTTTTGAGCTTTGACACTCCCTTTTCCGGGGTGTGAATTCCTTAGATTGGGGAAGAAAAGACTGGTACACATTTGTCAACATAACCATCATGTTATGGCCCTATTTGTTCTTTTCAATGGATTAAAGATGCATTTGTGTGGAAGGGTCTCCAAAGAAATCCGGAGTTGTTTGGTAACTGCGTTACGTTCACGTGAACACCTACTGACTAGTGCGTGCACGTCTGCTGCTGGCGGTTACTGACTCTTGTTACTCATCCATCCATGACATGTGGGCGACAAATGAAATGTTGTATGAATCTCATTCATTGTATCAAACCCATCAAGAATCTTGGATGATAACGTCAAACAATGCAAAGTTTTTTGTCAAAGACAGTAATTAGAAAATCGAGCCAATCCAAAGAAACTACAAAAAATAATACTTCTGCGACCACATTTGAAATAAATAGGTATGGGCCAACATAAATTGCTTGTGCCAGCAAAAATAGTTTGCCTGATACTTTGCCAATTTGCAACACTGTGTCCGATTTTGTTCTGTGAAGTAAAGTTACAGAGAAAAGATATAGTCTACTATACCATATGATTATAATATTGCTTTAAGATGATGAGAACTGAAAGATTATCTCCTCTGTTTCAGCTCATGCGGCCAAAACTGCAAACGGTAAGAAATCCGTGAACTTCCTCCCTATGCTTAGAAATGGTATTTGTTATTTTACGAGATTGTCTTTTGCAGTATTCAGCGTAATCACTACCCGTTCCTTATCGTTTCCTTACAAAGTGCGTACGTATGATGTTGGATCGCATTTAATGGTAGTGGTTGTTGTGAATTTAAGATATCACATGTTAGCCCCGGTCACAGATATTTTCCACAAAGAGGATAAATTGTAAATTTGCCCAACGTTCTTTTGCTTTTGGCGCATGTTAGTCATTGACTCCCGACTTGCAATTGCAAACAGGTTACATGTAGCGTGTTTTCTCGGGTGTTAAATCACCACACTCTGGGCCTCCCCTCTACGCCTACCGATGAACGTTCAAATCCAGGAAAGGCGTGGCAAAGCGCGTTCTAAATTGATTGTATGTGAAGAGAGGCGATCTTCTCTTCTTCAATAAACCAAAGAAGGACAATGTAAGAAACAGCCTTTTTGTCAGCCTTACGGTGAATGAGACCCGTAAGGCTGACATGAAGTCTGCTGCATGAGACAATTGGGATGGCATTCCTGGTAAGTAAATATTGCGATAAATATTGGAGCCAGTTCTTACCTTTGATAAGACTTAAGCAGCATTCTCGTTACGCGTCACTGCGGACACAACAAGCGTGCACAACCGTCTACTCGTCTATTCGGCAGTTAAAACATTTGAAGGCGTTTTCCTAAAGGAGAAACACAAAGATGACGTCAATGTATCTATTCCTCTGTAACACACTGTGGGTCTGTGTCGATATGTCATAAGGATGTTGTTCACTGTGCTCAACAAATATGGTTGAGACTGAAGCTGTATTAAAGCATGTATTTATCGTTAAGAGATCGAGTGTTATTCATTCAGAACTTCAAAACGTTTCTTAAAGATTTTGACAAGGTGCAATTAGGAAAGTGATCATGTTTAACAATAAAGTTATCAGCATTGTTGGCTGAAGGTTAAAGTAAGGTAAAGCGATTGAACCTCCGAGTGAGAACGTAGCATGGCACAAAGTGCTAGCTAGTAGTGCAATGCGTCTGCGTGTTTAGCTAAGTACACGCGTCGCCCTATTCCTCTCGATAAGTCTGTTGGCTTCTTTTGCTTAATTCCAGAAGTTTGACGCTTTAGACTTACGCCCGAAACTCCCTCACACACGCGGGCGGTACCTTTACGCCACCACCCGAAATGACGAATGTAATCCTTTACAATCTGTCCGTGCTGGGGTTTTAGGTTACATGACTGTTGTACATTTCAAATCTGCGCACTACATGTACCCGATAGATGTGCAGCTCGTTCATCTATTGTTTGCCGTGTGTGGCTCAAACATTGCACAATGGATCTTTCGTTTTGGCAAAGCAATTGACTCTGGAAATAGCCTCACCTCTTTCAGCACATTTCGATAATTTGACAGGATAAAGGGATCTCTCTTCACCTTATCCATTCATAAGTATCTTTCAGGCAATCTGTCACTCAAATGTGAATGCCAACCAACTTTTCTTCACCGTTTACCATCACACATTTGAAAGCAAACATTCATAGTCACAAAAAGTCCATGTTAGACAGCTGTTCTTTGGGTTCTTCCAATAAAAACACACAAGCTAGACGGTAATATGAAGAATGGTGCAAATTAGTGTGATAGGAGAAATTAAAGCTTTGTGTGTGATTAACAGACACCTGGAGAACCAGTGCTAGTGCGAAACTAGAGGTCATTAATTTACAAGGCATGTTAAAAAAGACTAGTGAACACATTCGGCAATGACGCAAACGCCTTTCTTTCCGATCGTACTTTGCGCGGCTATAAACATCACAATAATGCAGGGCTTTGCGGTTTGCACTGTTTGCCACTTGTTGTTAGCAACTGCAGGGAGCCATGCAAAAGACCATTCAAAGTCTAGGTCGGGACGCTAAGTCCTCCTTTCTGCTGTATTCAATGGGTTCATGTGACGGGGGCCCCCAGCCAACAATCGAATGATCTGCTCACTTACAATCTACAATTGCTGAAAGAGTTTATGATGATCAGTTGCCATGGAAACGGTTACGCACGTGCAGTATTTTATCGCTGGCGGCCGGAGACGTTAAACACCTCCACTTCGCCTGGTGATCAATAGAAACAGCGTCTTATCTGGTGGGCATTCATTCTGGGCACTTATGAAAACACCTACATCATGAGCCCGGCCCTCCGCTCAGCTGATAACATTCCAGTGGGAAAGACTAGCGAAGATAACGTTGTAATTTGACATATCAATCACATCGTCCGCATTATTTGATTACTCCCTCAAACAGAAGCCATTCATCGCGATTGTGTTAAGTAGCCGGATATGTACCTTTCATAATGGCGTCACCGGAAGAGAAATAGTGAAGATCGCACGTGCGCCTGTTTAAAGAAAACGTAATAGTTTGTTTAAATCACTGCCTATACCTGATGACGTTATTCGGCTACTGTAT
Organism: Branchiostoma floridae; assembly: GCF_000003815.2. NCBI lineage: Eukaryota > Metazoa > Chordata > Leptocardii > Amphioxiformes > Branchiostomatidae > Branchiostoma > Branchiostoma floridae. Next base: position 16,449,580 of record NC_049980.1, on the reverse strand, counting down.
ATCATGACAAGTGTCTCGAAATGTCGTCACCATTTTCCATTCCATGTAAGGACAATTGACAAATGCCGATCAAGCAACACGATGTAGCAACACGATGTCCCGAAAAATGAGACAGAATTTTTAGAGCCATAGTTATTGATTGTCATATGTTACGTCTTCAATTAACTTTGTGCACTTACAAAAAAGACTACGACTATACAATGTAATGAACGCCTTGACAAAGAATGGAAGAGGTCAAATGACGACTAAAAAGTGACGATTAAAAACGGCATGGATTACATTATCGGCGTACACTCTTGGCTAGTACTTGTAGGTGTGCTTTGCGATCTCAGGCTTTTGACTCTGCCATCACTACGTCACTACTGCAGTCTGTATTTTTCAGTGATATCGCCCATTGTACTTTCCCGGCCTGTCCTCATTGCTTTAGCGTTCTTAGTTACGGCCTTCCTTTCACAGTTTGCTAACCGCTTTGCCCCAAACGTTTTAAGCTTGTTCTAGCTTGCACAAATATCGAATCTATAGAAATCCCCCATACGTACTGGACTTATTCTGACCCTATACCCAAGGCATAGAGTACAGGGTATGGCACTATGTAATTGGTTCGGCTGTATTCACCACCCCTACTTTGTTGGTTCTGACCATCAAGTCACGGCTAAGAGTAAATTGACGGATTTCTCAATCTGACACAAACTTCTCTTCATGCAAATAATCACAAAATCTGATTGTATGTCATTGTTTCTTTGCCCAAACAGACGGCCCAGTGATCATACCTGTCCAACCCACGGCTTACCCTGCACAGACATCCATCGTCGGAGCAGGTAAGGATTACGTCATTTTTGGACCCAATGCCCGTTTCACCTAAATTACAGTTTTCCTCTGTATTATATGTACATTGCCAGTTGCGCCACATTCAATTATCCTGAAATAATGAGACCCTAGTTAGGAATGTAAAAGCTCAAGATTTACGGTCATTTGCGTTGAAACGTAAAGCAGTCCCATTTCAGTGTTAAATACACTGTCTATCGTCTTTTCGAAACAAAACAAAAATACCACTTGATATTCGAGAAGTCCATCAAATAACTCTACATTGTCGATTCATAAAATCAAGCGATGAATATACTGCCAAGCGTTTTTGCAAAACAAAAATTCACCACATGATATTCGAAAAGTCCATGCCACAGTGACTCATAAAACCAAGCCAGTGCTCCACTGAACTCCTTGTTCGTTCCCGCCCAGCTGAACCGACTGTGGAGCAGCAGGCCCAGTGTGTGTCCTGGAGCCAGGAACACTATCTGACGTTTGACGGGCAGATGTACAACTTCAAGGGGCAGTGCACCTACAAACTGGTGGGCGACTGTGCCGACAACACCTTCAAGTAAGTCGACTTTTCATGAGACGTTTCACCGTGGTTACGAACACGAGGTCCCATTCAGAACAGAGAGATGCCTACGTGTTTGTGTATCTAACAGCTTTTCAATTGCTGTGGGGTTTTTTTTGTCATGCCGCGTTTTAAAAAAAAGGAAAATGATGATGAAGTATGAGAAGGGGTGTAGCGGTTAGTTTTCATCATAGTCATGGTGAAGACTCGGATCGGGAAATAATGTCAAAAGGTCTTCGTATATGCATGGATAGGACATTGCAATTCTTGACGAAAAATGTCAGGCAGTTTAGTCCTTTGTGCAGTGTGTGCAGTCTATCAAATGCTGATTCCATCGACCATGCAAAATGTTGGCGCAATTTTCGACACAAAACCAAACACTGGCGACGTGTTTTCCCAGCATCCACGTCCGTCACCAGAAGGGGTGTAACAACACCCAGCCGTGCCGTGTCGAGGTCATCCTGTACATTGGGAACTTCGTGGTGACGCTGCGTCACACTCCAGAGGGCCCGGCGGCGTTCGACGGGGACAGACAGCTGTCCATCCCCGCCAACCTGCACGGTCTGCTGGTGGAGAAGATCGCCTCGTACGTCGTGGTGCGCAGCGGCCTCGGCTTCAAGATCAAGTGGGACGGTGCAGACGCAGTTTACGTCGAGGTTCGTGGAGAGATTTCCATATAATTAGCAGTTATATCATGATGTATTTACCTTTTAGGACCAAGAACACATCAAAACTGACATACAAGTGTTCTTAGAATTTTTAAGTAATGTCTAATGATATGCCACCATACGTCAATCTAGGTTTGAAAAAGTTCTGTAATGTATAAGGTTCAATACGTTCTTTTAATGTTTACTTATCACACAGAAGAACATCATAATGATGCTTCTTCCTAAGTTTAAGACCTTCCGATGACGTCAATTCCAGGTCACCGAGGAGCTGTTCGGGAAGACATGCGGCCTGTGCGGAAAGTACGACAGGGATGTTCACAACGACTTCACGGACATCTCTGGGAAGGTCCAGTCTCACGTTGTCCCCTTCGCTTCCAGCTGGAGGATGCCAGAAAGCGAAGGAGGTATAGCCTTTTGTTACTTGGCTTCGAAAATATCCATCAAATGACGGAGTTGTGAAATAAGCTGCAACACAAGCCACCAATTTGCCAAGTAAAAAGCCATAAAAGATAGATTTGACGAAGCGAGTTGAACCAGGGAGATTGTGAACTATGACTTCTACCGAGACTTTTCTGAAGACACGATGAAGGCTAAACTATGGAGCGGCAAATTACGCGGGTTTGGTCACGACTTATTGAAATATGCTATATAATCCCGTCTTTGAAATCGAAGTTTCTTTGATTCCTGTATTCTTTCCATTTCACAGACGTCTGCTCCGACAGCCGTCAAAACAGTCACTGTAATCGCAACTCCATGGAGGGCCTGGTAGCACACACTCATGCAACTCAGATATGCACGGGGCTCAAAACTCTTCCGGAATTCAAACCCTGCCACGAGGTTTGTCAGTCCTTTCTTTGTGTGTCTTGGAGACATATGTCAATTTTTACGTCACATTACTTCTAAGCGTTATTATTATATCTTAAATATATTTTCCTTTCCGATAGTTCGTTGACCCGTTTGCCTACTACGAGCACTGCAAGGAGGATGTCTGTCTCAGCGGCGGTCTGGAGTCGGCCGCCTGTAACACCTTCGAGGCCTACTTCAGGGAGTGTCTGCGCCATGGCGTGCACGTCAACTGGAGGAGTGACAGTTTCTGTCGTAAGTAATGGTTTTATGAGCAGATTCGATCCCAGCGCTAGCGTCACTCTCGCAATGTGGAGTGTGTCCAACGGAGCTACTTTGAAATGAATATAGTCAGAAAAACGTTCACCCTATGTCCATTCCTATAGGTTCCATTTGGTCCGTCAGATGAGAGAACTTAGGTTGGTACTGTTCGGTCATTTGGCCAGGATTTTCTTTGTCCATCAGTTCATCTCATCCTAGGTCTTTCAATATGGGTCTTTTCCCAGGAGGTATCCATTGAAGAATACGTTTGATTCATTTTTTCATCATCCATTATTTACGTGTCCAAATCATATCAGCTTACTAGTGAAAAGTAACAAAACGGCTTTTACAGGAAATATTCTGTTTACTTTTTGTTACAAGATGTTCTGTTGTTCTAATATATGAAAAAACTACGATATGTGTAGTAATTATCTTTCAGCATATTGTAAAGGATGTTTTAACAAACTGACTGAATGGATAATCGCAACATCTTCGAATTCTACCCTACTTCAGCGGCTAACTGTGCCGAGGGTATGGAGTACCATACCTGCGGCACCTCGTGTCCGGAGACCTGCCGCACCACTCTGTACGACTGCGAGGATAACCAGTGCATCGACGGCTGCCACTGCCCCGAGGGGACGTACCTGCACGGCGGGCAGTGCCTGGCCCACGCCAGCTGCCCCTGCGTCAGTCACGGGGTGGAGTATCCACCGGGCTCACACATCAACTCCGACTGTAACGACTGGTAGGTTTGTATCTACGTCTTCGTGGAAAGTGGCATGACTTATCTGTTTCACCAGTTCCGAATGTAATCATTGTTCAACTTTTACCTGAACCTCCCGTCTTAAAAAGCCATTTATGATAATATCTGCATTCGTTTGCATTGTTAATCACTCAAGAACACGATGCAAGTTGTGTTTAACTAATCAAGAACACTGACTTTTCATTGACAGTGAGTGCGTGTCTGGCAAGTGGGAGTGTACGACGGAGCCCTGTGAAGGTATTCTTCATGTATATCAATCGTTTGTTTGTTTGCTTGTCTTGGTGAGTCCGCAGGGATATTAAATAATGGAAGCAAGTAAGGTGGAAGTGGTGTAATAGAATACTTGGAGCATTGGAATTATGTTTTGGCTCCGGTCCAATGATGTTATATGTAGTTGAAAGCCAGGATGACTCATGGTCTCACCCACGCAGTAATGTTTGACCGTTATGGGTACCCACTAAGAGCGTGTTTAACTTGTATCCGATCCGTACAGACGTTAACGTTGCTGTGTTTTTTTCTGACGTGAAGTTCATCTATGCATATTTCCTCCTCACAGCCACCTGTATCGCTACCGGCGACCCCCATTACATCACGTTTGACGGCAGGTCGTACGACTTCATGGGAGACTGTTCCTACACCATGGTCATGAACAGGATTAGTGACGAGACCGACTACAGCATCGAGGCTGAGAACCAGGTTAGATGGACGGTTAATGGGAACTTAATTGGAAATTCGTGCCCTTGGGTTAATTGAATTGAACAACAAATAACGATAGCGTACAAGTCGCATACGTGTCTGAGACTACTTTAATGATGCGGGGTTTGCCTTATTTGAAAGTAATGGAAAGTCAGTTTGATGTCTTAAGTACTACTCTACACAATAAACATATTGATAATTGCTTATATTCCTAATCTCCTTTACCCTAAGCTTTTGATTAACCGAAATAATGGGATATAGCTGATTAAGATTAATGTTAAGAACGATGATGTCCTCATAGTTTAAGCACGTTAACGCGTTACGAGCAACTGTAAACATTGTGATTGTGATTGCCGACTGCTACGTTGATGTAATCATTATCACAAACCTGCTTGTCCTCAGGAGTGTGACTCCAGCTCCACCCGGCAGCTGACCTGTACCCGGTCCGTGACCGTGAAGATCAGCGGTACGGTGCTGAAGCTGAAGCAGGGGAAGAGCGTGCTGCTGAACGGGGAGGACATCGTCAGGCTGCCGCACCGGGGGCCAGGCGTGTACATCGAGACAGCGACTTCCATCTTCCAGAAGGTACTCTAACTAGGTGATGTTTCGGTAGCAGCAATCCTGTTGTACTGTCTTACAACATGGATGCATGAACATAAAAGGCGAACATGTTGCATTGTTGGCAAAATAAATAATCAGAAAACATGGCATTACGTACTTTATAAAGGTAAGACATTCAGGTAAACGATATCCACGAACGAGTCAATCTGTACAGCTGAATAAGATACGGATTTACAACTTACATGCTCCCCCGATGACGCAAAGTTGTTTCTAGGTAACCCTTGACAACGGCATGCGGGTACTTTGGGACGGGGTTTCCCGTCTCTACATCACTGCCCCGCCCAAGTTCGTCGGCAGGACCATGGGTCTGTGCGGCACCTTCAACTACAACCAGCAGGTAAAACCAACATTTTCTTTTGAAAACGCTCGAAGAAACGATTGTCAGCGAAACTTAAACTGCAAGATGGGGGTGGAAAGTAGCTGTAGCAGAGTGTAAATGTTATTAAGCGGTATTAAGAACAAACGTAAGCCATGAGAACACTTGGTAGATTGGTCACTGAACAGGATAACATACAGAGCTTTATAGTCTGTTTTGTATTCGCCTCTATGGTACATATTTGTTCATTTTAGCATCACGCTGTTATGGTACAATGAGCGTAAAAAAATCATCTACCTGGTGTCAATGACAAAACAACTGCTACAATTGTACCTTGCACAATCTACCTTACTTGCAATTTTTGTTCCGTGGTGGTAAATTCGAACGTACCGCAAAGACTTGTGTTGCAACTGTATGTTCGAAATCAAAAGAAAATGAATCCAACATTTACTACTATTCTAGGATGATTTCTACACCAAAGTCGGGGACATCGAGACCAACCCGATCGCCTTCGCCAACAAGTGGAAGACTGACGACATGTGCGCGGACCGTCCCCTGGTCCCGACAGGAGAGGAGACCATGCACCCGTGTGACATCTACCTGCAGCTCAAGGCATCCGCACAGCAGCACTGTGGACAACTCATGGGGTCCTTCTTTACTGGTATGTTTAATCCACTACCTGATGCTAGTTGTTGAAGCTTTTGTCGAAACAAGTTTTGCTACATTTGTCAAGAGACCACTCGGTAGCCAAATTTGCAGAAACATAAACCTCGCTGCTGCATCATCTTATATCTGTTCATGTCCATATCGGAGTCGACCCGTCAAACCATGGATCATGAAATCCATATGCACTCAATGATGAATATTCAGACTGAAGCACATATTTCTTACCCTCCACCCAAGCTTGTCACAATTACGTGAACCCGCAAGAGTCCTACGACAGGTGCCTGTTTGACTACTGCGGCAGCGGCCACTCCGTACAGAGCATGTGCGACGCCATGTCCGACTACTCGCTGGCCTGTGGCGCCAAGGGAGTCGAGCTGGACTGGAGACAGAACACAGAAGGATGCGGTGAGTCAGTGGACAGATAGATCATCATTCGATAACAATGTGCACCACCAGGATCTAACTATCTATCTATCTATCTATCTATCTCTCTCTCTCTCTCTCTCTCTCTCTCTCTATATATATATATATATATATATATATATATGTATGTATATATATATATATATATATATATATATATATATATATATATATATATATATATATATATATATATATATATATATATATATATATATATATGTATAGGGGATCACATTCTTCAAGGTAAATCTTTCTCACAATTGGCCTGAGACGATCCCGAAACGTCGTGTGATTGTATATGGATCTTGGTTATAAATAAAAACCTTTCTATTAAGTGATTTCCCAACCTTTCCGAACCGTTCAGAGGTGTCCTGTTCCGGAGAGCTGGTGTACGACCAGTGTCACCCCGGGTGCCAGACGACCTGCGCGTCCATACTGGAGGGAGTCGAGTGCCAGCCATTCTGCGTGGAGGGGTGCGCCTGTCCGGAGGGCACCGTCCTGGACTACGAGGGGCACTGCGTCCCTCCCGAGGAGTGCGGCTGCATGGAGAACGGCAAGCACTACCTGGATGGAGCGTCCATTAACCGGGGATGCAACACATGGTGAGAGAGATCTGTGCCGATTGCTAGTGTAAGGTCGTTTGACTTCCGTCCAGGGTCTTCAAAAGTTACCAGTTGTACGTCACCTTCAGTTGGCAAAATAATGATGTCCCTGTTATAACTGAAGAGCTATATTGATATTGTTTGTTACAACATAAACGAGATTTTGATCATTTTGATATAACAGACTGAACTGATCCTGCAATTGATCAGGGTTTTTTCTAAAATCATCCTGAAAAAGTCTAAAATGCAATTTGTTTACCATTAAGTACTTTAGTATTTTAAGGTAATCAATGTACTTATTATATTCCACAGCATGTGCGCTAAGGGCCAGTGGGCATGTACGATGATGGACTGCATGCAAGAGTCCCCATCACTCTGTCCAGACAACCAAGTCTGGTCCAACTGCGTCGTTGAAAACCAGATCACCTGTAAAAACATGCATCTGGGCGTGACGTCACAGGCCCCCATCACCTGCCACGCCGGGTGCCAGTGCAGGAACGACACCGTGTGGGACGAGGAGACGGGCGCATGCGTGCTGCCTCAGAACTGCCCGTGCTACCATGGTGGACAGAGCTACGAGCAAAGCCACACCATCCAGCTGGACTGCAACACCTGGTGGGTAGGACATTGGCATTGATGTGATCATCCTTCAACAGAGTAATTTGACAGAGCGCTTTTTATCTTTTGTTGTTTTTTCAGACATATATTTATATTTTGCATGATATTCCAATTACGCAGAAGTCAATGCTTACACAAATCCAATTTGGGCCGAATTTAGGCCGCAGCCAGGTCGCACTGCGATCTTTCTCTAGTGGCACTGTCTTTTATTTAACAGTGCATTTGTTAAAATGTACGATGCAACAATGCCAAGGTGTATCTCCAAACGTTTCAAACAATGCTATGATAGTCTACCTGGCTCCATGGGACACATTATATTTCATCAAAAGACATTAACTATGAATACGACTGTCTGCAAAGATTCTGAATAACATAATGGGCATACTAATGTGTCTAATTTAAAACTTTTCCATGCTTCTTACAGCTTCTGCAACGGACAACAGTGGGTATGTGAAGTCAACGAATGCGCAGGTTTGTACTTCCTCTATGTGTCCTTGTTGTCTTCTACTGTAATATATCGTAGCCATCCCTCTTGTCCTACTCACATAGGCACGTTTATCAAAACGTTCACAAACTAAATTCTATGATTTAATACACGGACACATCCCAGGATTAACAAGAGTCTGAAAACTCAAACCTGCTTGAAATATTTTGTTTTGTGATGGTGCGTATGGTGTGTTGTGGGGGTTGATATGGTTTGACGTTTGGCAAAATTATTCCATCATTGTTCTTAAGTTATATATCTACCTATGGTAAACAGTGAGATCCAAAACTACACCTTTCTGGTGTCCTCACCATTTCATTTTTATTTCCTATTGTTACACCTGCACCTGGCACATACATTGTATCTCAATGTGTATATAATGGTTCACACCATACAGAGGTGACAGCGATGGTCACAGTTGCTCTTTTTTGCTCCTTGGAAGATTTTGACCAGAATGCCCCAGCAGTTCTAGAGCAAGCTGCTAGAGGGCCCAAACATACAACACTTCTTCCTTACACCACAAGCTATGTGCCACCAAAAATCAAGACCATAGCATATCCATGTCAAAAGATACAAAAATCCAAGTTCTGTTGCAGTACCAAGGTCACACACCAGGGGATCCAAAATTGACTTTGACCTTCGTCTTCCAAACACCTACCCAAATACCAAATATCATTACAATCCATCAACAGGTTCTAAAGTTATGCTGACCACAAATATGTGGAAACACAAACAGACACACACACAGACACACCAAAAACTATACCTCCATTTTTCATGGAGGTAAATCACACTTTCTGTTCTGGAGATATAGCACTGGAAACGACCCTTCCACACACTCCCATGCTACTGAAAACTCAAAACACATGTTACAGCTGTTAGCTGTCCCCAAGGAGGTTGAGACAGAGGGAATGAGGCCAGATCACTCCATATCAGGAAAAGGGGTGTAAATATTTTTTAAAAAACGAACCACAAAACAACAGCAAACTTCTAATCTACTTAATAGCACAATAGGTCACACACTCTATCCCCATAGCAAAGGAAATCGCAATCCATCCAGAGGTTCTAGAGATATCGGTCCGGAATCACAAAGATCCCTACCAGAAACAGTACATGCTTTTTTCAAGCATGTAATTATAGTTTCTTCACAAGTTACCCACATGAATAGTTTCTCGCCAACATATGCATTTTCCACATGTGTACTTCAGGAATCTGCACAACGTTCGGCGATCCCCACTACAAGACGTTTGACGGGAAGATGTACGAGTTCCAAGGAGACTGTGACTATGTCTTGGCCAAGAGCAAGGACGGCGCCTCTCTTCCGTTCTCCGTCACCGCAGAGAACATCCCCTGTGGAACAAGCGGCGTCACCTGCACCAAGGTGAGAAAACGTTCTGTTGTCATGAGTAATCATCCAAACTGAGGTATCGTATCTTACGATTCTCTTCAGCTACAGGCTGAAAACAATTAAGACATCGAAAATCTCATACCTCAATGAAATACTTAAAAGTTTTTACGAGTTTCTTGTTCTTTTCATTTAAGTCATGTTAATTCGATTACACTGATGACAGCCTCTGGGAATCCTCAAACGGATGCAAGCGTGCGAAAAAACATGGCTAAAGAATCTTTGCAATCCAAGTGGTCGGGTATACCAACACATTTTCAAGAAGGTAAAATTCTTATGTGCTTTTGAAATTGTATAAACTTGTTTTTGTCATTTTCCACAGAACATTATCGTCACCCTGGGCAGCGGCGCCAACAGGCAGAGGCTCTCTCTGGTCCGTGGCCAGCCCATCACCGCCGACGGAACGGACTTCACCATCCGGCAGGCCGGCATGTTCGTGTTCGTCAGCACGCCGATCGGCCTGACCCTGCAGTGGGACAAGGGAACACGCGTGTACATCAAGCTGCTGCCGGCATGGAAGGGATATGTATGTTTGAGTTTAGTACCTAAAGCCCCAGTCACACACAAAACTTTCTATGTCTTTACTTCTAACAAATCCCCACCCAAGTACATGAGGCTTTGGTTGGCTAGCTGCCACAGGGCTTAGTACATCCTCCCCATTGAAAAGGGTATTTGAAATTGTTTTTGCACACTACTCTAGTTGGCATACGAAATCCGAAGGAGGCATTTTCGAAATTTGAAACAAAGTTTACAACTAACAACTGAATGCCTGTATTCCCCAGGTTGAGGGTCTGTGTGGTAACTTTAACGGTAACCAGATGGACGACTTCACCACACCCATGGGCGGACCCCCGGTCACCATGGCGAACACCTTCGGTGACAGCTGGAAAGTTCACGACTACTGCATGGATGCCGTGGTAAGTGAAGGTTACGTTACAATTGTCGTGAGAAGGCATTGTTGGGATAGTCGGGTCTTGTTAATGTTGTGATTTCACTTGCAACTATAGTACGTTCATGTCAACTTCGTTGCTTTTAAACCGAGGAACGGAGTAAGGATCTGCTACATATGAATCTCAACAATACAGTTGATTTAGCTTTGGAATTGCCGGTGGTACTCCGCAATCTCAAGCGAATATAGAGACATTGTACCCTGTGGTTAACATCATCGTAATATCCATTGATTATCTATGACAACCTACCAGGTCGTAGAGGACACCTGCGCCCTCCACCCGAACAGGCAAGCCTGGGCTCTGCGGAAGTGCGCCATCCTCAAGTCTGACATCTTCAGGCCCTGCCACAGCGAGGTCCCCTACCAGCCGTACTACGACAAGTCAGTACTACTCAACTTTCAACAACTTAAATCTGTATGAAGAAATACTTGCTCATAGATGTACGTGTCTACTGAGCGAACATCATCAGTACGTGTTGAACAGAAAAGTGTTGAGGCAAAGTATTTCTGGACTGTGATTGCACAATATCAGTAATCATGTTGAATCATCTGACAACTTCATGATTTGGAATTTGTCAGTGGACCAGTAACGAATGATAAAATAAATGATTGGACGCTTCCCTAATATGCACACCAAATTTACTAATCTGTGAGTACAAACGAAAATAGAAACTCTCACGGTCCCCGTCCTTGCCCTGTAGGTGTGTGTATGACGCCTGTGGCTGTGACAGCGGGGGTGACTGTGAGTGTCTGTGTACGGCCATCGCTGCCTACGCTCAGGAGTGTAACCTGGCCGGTGTGCCCATCAAATGGCGCGAACAGGAGATCTGCCGTAAGTTGGAATCTCACAAATCTCAAGTGAACACTGCATCACTATGTTTCCAAACGTTGCTCTGTCGCAATAGAATAGAATAGTACTTTTCCATATGATATAAGATGCTAAACATATTGTTTGATTTTAAAGCATCCCCGATGGTCTTCAATTTACAGCGATCCACAGCGTTTTACGACAGGGTTAAATGCCTCAAATTGTCACCAAAACAAAACGTTATCAACACAAATTTAAACATTTTTTATGATCACGTACAGCAAAACCTTCAGTGATATGTAGTTGTTTCCTTTACCGTACAGCCATGCAGTGTGAATATGGCATGCTGTACGTAGCCTGCAGTTCCTCCTGCCCCAAAACCTGTGACAACTTGGAGAACTACTCTGAGATCGCCGCCAACTGCACCGACACCTGTGTCGAGGGCTGCGCCTGTCCTCCAGGATTTGTAAGTTGTTCAATATTTTCATGTATCATTTGTGAGAAAAGAGCTGTCGATAACTCAGCTGTTCATCAGATGTAGTCGCATTCATTTATAGTGCTAACCTTACGTTAGCACGTCACCGGGACAAACGCGTATAAGGTCGTGTTCGCGTACATGTATAGGCTATAACGTTAACATTCCGTATATAGGTTCACATAGTGAGTCGTCGTAAGCAAGCAAGCGGTTCTCTCTCTAGTGAAACGTTGACCAATTATACACCATGTGCGCATTATAATTACATTCTGGTTACGTGTTGTAACTTTCAATATCATCTAGCATGGACAGCTTCAACCATGATATTGTATAAAAGGCCTCAACATAATGCGCTGTATAATGTAGACATCGTGACTATGTTGTCATAGGTTGTGGGAGTGAACGGCGTCTCCTGCGTGCTGGAGACAGAGTGCTTCCAGGAGGAGACCACACCAGCTCCGCCAACAACCACAGCTAGTATCACCACAGGATTCGCATCTGTCCCCACAACCACTACTATGTCAGTACATTGTGCTTCTTTTTATCTTACTAATGAAAACCCCATGTTCATTGTGTTCATTGCAAAATAAGTACGACAACATAGTCTGAGGATTTATGATTGTGTGTCACATGACGCTGAAGTAAAGATGGGGCTAAAACAAAACGACGGGGAGAAATTGACAAATAGCATACAATGATACTTCGTTAGAGAAGTAATTCAGGATTGTCTACCAACAATTTCATATTTTCTCACTCTGATGAAAATTTGCTAAAAAAATTAAGATCTTACAGGTGAATTTGCAGTAAGTTGGTGGCAATGCCATATCTCTCGTATCAGAAATTCTCACGTTTCCCATTCTATTCTACATAAATTGCAGGCAAACAACAACAACCACCACTCCAACACCATCCACAACTACGACCCCGCCTGTTGCTCTGGACGCTGAGTGTGTGCAGCCCTACGACTACTGGACTGAATGGATGAATGTTGGATACCCCACGCCAGTGAGCGGCGGAGACTATGAGACCATTGAAGACTTGCGGTACAAGTATGTCTTCTGCGAGAATGACGACATCGTCTCTGTGGAGTGCAAGGTGAGAAAGATTTCTACGGAAGTACAAATACACCTTCACTAGAACCGTAAATTCGTTTGCGGAAATCTTCCTACATCTACAACGTGCGGAAATAATCTGTGTGTGGCCATTCAGTTGATAACAAATTAAACGTCCTCTTTTCCAGAAAACATGCGTGTGATTATCAAATACCGTAGTTGGAGTTATTCAAGACACGGTCACATTTCGTCGTATGGTCATCAATTCATACGATCAAAAATTAAACTGAGGACATTATTTGGATTGTTGAACATGTGTCTTACAAATTTCAGTCTTGTTGCGGAAGGAAAAAAACTGTCGCAGATCCTTGTCGGCGGTTGCTTCCGTTTTGTACAGCCTGCTTAAACATTCTTCAAAATCCTACGAGGGCCTGCGGCAAATGTGACTACGCCGTTAAAGAATGAATCATTGATGAATGTCGCCAACGTAGGTACTGCAAACTCTTGAGCTAAAAATTCTATCCAGATTAGTATTCTGTTATATCTCCAATAAGAATCATGAAACTTCCCATTTTTACATTCAGGTGAACGGTCATAGTAACTTGTATGCAGAGAATACAGGTCAGGTCGTCACCTGTGACACAACAGTGGGTCTGGTATGCAACAACAACGACCAATCCACCTTGCCCCCAGCCTGCTACGACTATGCCATCAGATTCTTCTGCAAGTGCGGAGGTATGGGCTTTATGTGTGTGCACAAAAACACATTTGTCACTGGTTGCAGGTAATTAATGCTGAATAGTAACCATTCGCCCAAGGTATAATGGTAAATCATTTTTCAGTAAGTATCAATGGTGCTTGGTGAGAATATCAAAGCCATATATGAAATATTTCTAAAGATATACATGTATAAAAATACTGGAATTGCGAATGGCGAGAAGCGGTCCTACTGCGTAAAGCAATCAAACCATATGTGGAAATGAATGTTCACTACATGTATCATAATATAATTTTAGAGCTGCCCACAACGACACAGCAAGTAACCACGACGGTGAAGCCCACCACAACCGCATTTACTACAACAGAAAAGCCACCGCCACCCACGACTACAGCCAACACCGAGGAGTCCACAACCACTATCCACCCTACAACAACGATGTTAACAACAACAGGCAAGACTACAGCAAAGCCACCTCCCCCGACGACAACCACGTTCACAACTTCAACATCCTCCGCGACCACAAAGCCCTTCTCCCTGCCTATGGAATGTCCCGTTGCCGGTGCTGATGCCTGGACACCGTGGATGAATGTCGACACTCCCACAGATGGAGATGGAGGTGAATACGAGACGCTGGAAGCACTGCATCAGAAATACGTCTTTTGTGAGGACAACATGATTACACAAGTGGAGTGTCAAGTGGTTGGCTTTGGCTTACCAGCCGAAAGTTTTGGACAGAAGATCACATGTGATGTCAACACTGGTCTCATCTGCATCAACGACTGGCAGCTATCACAGACATGCTATGACTACGAAATCAGAGTCTTCTGTGCCTGTGGAGGTAAGAATAAAGAAAGCGCTTAGCAGTTACTTTGGTTGGACAGTGGATGTTTTAATATGATAACATCAATAGATACTGCAAGATTTCAATTATGTATCATTAACTTGAACAATATTTCAACATCTTAACTTTTCACAATGCATAGTTCATTGCTAATTTCCTTTCACGCTTACAGAACAAACCACCACGGGGATCAGCACCACAACAGGTATATCTAAACCTACCACCACCGTTGCCAGTACCACAACAGCTGAGGTAACAAAGCCTACCAGTACGGTCACCACCCCTAAGCCGACTAGCACTCAGCATGCTACAACAACTGGAGAAACTACAACAACTGGGACAGCAACAACCACTGCCACCAAGCCACCTGTCACAACAACAGCTGAGGAAACAAAGCCTACCAGCACAGCTACCACTCCTAAACCAACTAGCACTGAGCATGCTACAACAACTGGGGAAACCACAACAACTGGGACAGCCACAACCACTGGCACGAAAACACCTCTCACAACAACTACCGAAACGACGAGTCCAGCTTCGGAAACAAAGCCCGTCCAGTTCGAAGTCACCAACAAGCCCCAGCTCTGTCCGGTGCCAAATGGAAATGCTTGGACCTCATGGATGAGCTCAGGAATTCCTACCCAGGACAGCGAAGGTGGCGAGTTCGAAACCATTGACAACTTGAGGTAGGTGGGCTCAAGCGCGAGTGTGTGTCTGTTGATCATGAGGACAAAGCCAATAGGTGTTCCAGCCTGTGCCTCCATCTACATACCGGAAATATGTCCCAAATAAGTAACTTATCCCGGATTTTGTAAGATACTTGTTTTTTCGGATCAAATCTACCCCAGAGGCGTCATTTTGCATTGTCTAGTCTATTCTCATTTACACATCTATTCTCATTAATCACAAATGACCCTATTTGATGTGTTTTGTTTTGGTCTATTTCAGAGAGCACTTCAGCTTCTGTCCCAATGAGATGATCACTGACGTACAGTGTTCTCTGGTATTTGGGTCCGGCATGTTCACTGTCCCGTCCATTGGGCAGACTGTGACCTGTAACACAACACATGGTCTCATCTGTCTGAATGAAGACAACCCCATACTGGGCTGCCGGGATTACCAGGTCCAGTTCTACTGTGAATGTGGCCCTGGTAAGTCTCTCTACCTATACAACTACTTGTCTTAGATTATCATCCATCGTTCTCTCTTGGATGTCCATCTCAGATACTATGATAGATCAGATAGACTAAGCATTAGATATAAATGCCTGTTCAAAAGTGGAGTTTCTCCAAGATGAGTCATTTTCATACATCATAGCTATAATCATTTTCCGTCATCAGAATCGACCACACTAACTGGTACAGCTACGAGCACCATCCAACCCAGTACCACAGGAACCAGTACCACAACAGGAGTTACGACAACCACCACAACCGCTGCCGGTACCACAACAGCCGAGGTAACCAAACCTACCGGCACAGCCACCAAACCACACCCGACCAGTACTGAACATGCTACAACAACTGGGGAAACAACAACAACAGGGACAGCCACAACCACTGGCACCAAGACACCTCCAACAACAACTGTCGCTGAAACAACCACAACCGAGGAAGCAACAGGTGCTGTTACAACTACTGGTACAAAGACACCTGTCACATCTGAAACTACTACAACTACCCAGGAAGGCACAAGTAAGTACTCGGATTTCGGACAGAACTAAGTATCTTCAATTGGTATACTTTACTGTAAAGGATTTGATCTTTTCTTATCTGTCTCTTCATAGTTAGTACTGCGTTATTATCATCAATATAAACAAAAGAATGAACGGAACCGTAATTGTTACCTTTTTTCACTGCAGCTCATAAGGTGTGCGTGGATGGCTGGACGACATGGGTCAGTTCTCATAAACCCAATCTTAGTGATGTTATGGATGGAGACATCGAGGACCTCAGTCTGCTTGCCCTTGCTGATGATTTCAACCTGTGTGGTGGTGACATGAGCATGGTGGCAGACATACAGTGTCGGGAGGTCGAATCACAGGCAGATTGGAGCAGCACAGGCCAGGAGGGTCTGATTTGTGACACACATGCTGGTTTCGCCTGCAGCAACTCCATGAATCATCCAGAAGGATGCATGGACTACGAAATCAGTGTGCTCTGCCAATGTGAGTTTCCTATTTTCGTTTTGAGTATGATCATCTTTATTGTCAAGTCTTTCGTAAGGTCTTCTATATCTATACATATATATACACATACATACATACAAACAAGTGGATATAAATGAAGTAACAAAGTACAGGTATATGAAAATATCAATATGTGTAGTTTAACATATTGTTTACACTTAATATAATGGTTCTGTGTTCAATCAGCAGATACAGTAGACTGAAGCAATTGATTTACAAGACCAGGAAATATCATACATAGTCTTGCATAATATCATTTAAGACAGTGCCAGCACTGATGATAATGATGATATCTTTTTTCTTAATTGTTTTCGTGGTCAGGTGTGCCAACCACTACTCAAACAACAACTTCTACTGTCACTACCACCACGACAACCCTGAAACCAACTACCCAGGCGACAAAGCCAAACCAACCGCCGGTGACATCAACAGCGTACCAGACTACCTCGCCTGGTACTACCATACCGACGACACAAATGACCCTGCCACCACTGTGCGAATATCCAGGTATCCAACACTGTGACATATTGTAAAAAAACTTGTCTTGGTTGGATTATTAATGTGCCAAAAAAATTCTTAACATTTTAACTCAATGAAAGCTGTATTCCTGATTTTTCTTTGAATAGATCGTGACTTCTGGACGCAGTGGATGAGTGTCGGCCATCCTGGAAACGGCCAGGGCGACATCGACACCATTGAGATTCTGCGAACAAAGTACTCCTTCTGTGAAAACAACATGATCACTGCCATAGATTGTCGTGTGGTCAGCATACACAATACTCCCGAGGATGCAGGGCAGAAGGTGATCTGTGATTCACAGATAGGTCTGGTTTGTGCCAACACTGATCAACAGGCTTGCTTGGACTATGAAGTTCGCTTCTTCTGTGAATGTGGACCAGGTATGCCATGGACTCTTTTTAAACTTGTGTCTCATATCATATATAGTAATGGCAAAGTCTATAAAGTTCGACCATGCAAATCTTATAGAGGTTATTTTCTACAATTCGACCATCAGCTCAACAGTTAGTACAACGACTTCAGCCGCGATAAAGATCTTTGCTGTACAAAACCAAATGAAAACCATTCCATTTAAGGTGGGGAAACTACAACTCAGCACACCACCACCACAGTTTCTCCAACCACAACGGGCTCAGAAACTGCTACAACCACAGGCATTGCAACCACCACTGGGCGGACAACAACAACTGGTATGACTACTACAACAACAACTGGTGTGACAACTACAGGTAAATTGGACACTCGCGTGGTTATGCTTAGGAGCATGTCGATTATTGTGGTAACACTTACCTTTCTTACACCATTCAATCCATGCATTTTAATAACCATCAGCAACAATACCGCATAAAATATCTGATTGCTGTCCAAGCGGCATGTCGGCCCTTGTGGTACCAGTAACACGTATCTATCTTATCCCACTCGTGCATTAGTAACAACTATCAGAAACACTTTCTAACCAGCAAGACCGCATACAACATTCGATTACTGTTCAAGTAAAAGTAATATTTTTGTAAAAAAAAATCAATCATTTCGTATGTGCCTATTTGTTATTCATCAGGTGCTCAGGTGTGTGTTGAAGGCTGGACGACCTGGGTCAGTTCTCACAAACCCAACCTGAGCGACAGCACAGATGGAGACTTTGAGTACCTCAATGTGCTAGCTCATGATGATCACTTCAACCTGTGTGGTGGTGACATGAGCATGGTGGCAGACATACAGTGTCGGGAGATCGAGTCACAGGTGGAATCCAGCAGCACAGGCCAGCTGGGCCTGATTTGTGACACACACACTGGTTTCTTCTGTAGTAACTCCATGAACGAACCAGAGGGATGTCAGGACTACGAGATCAGTGTGTTCTGCCACTGTAAGTATATCCTTATTGTGACGTTGACAAACGTTAGACAGCGGAAAAGAGAGCTGCAGTTGCCATGCAAACTTTTTGATATGAAAAAACTTCCATGGAAGAAGATGTCATCAATGTTTTAAAATTACACCCTACTGCCTCATTCCGTAACCAATAGATCAGGCAACAAAATGGTTTTTTCAGTGTGGTCCATGGTGTTGGATAAAGAGTAGGATTTTGTTGCCACAAGGTCTGAATTCTACTAACTGATGTTTTTGTCATACCATCTATTAACTTTCAATTGATGGACAACTTGCTTCACAAGATTTAGTAAAACCATGATTTCCATCTTTTAAGGTGGTGAAACCACAACTCAGCAGACCACCACCACAGTTGCTCCAACCACAACTGGCTCAGAGACTGCTACAACCACAGGCATTGCAACCACCACAGGGAGGACAACAACAACCGGTGTGACTACAACAACAACGACTGGGGTGACAACTACAGGTAAATTGGATACTCTTGGGTGGTTATGTTTAACGGCATGCCGGCCCTTGTGGTACCGGTAACACTGGTCTACCTTACCCCACTCGTGCATTTTAACAACCATCAGGAATACTTTCTAGCCAGCAAGACCACATAAAATATTCGATTACTGTCTAAGCAAAAGTGATATATTTGTGAAAGCAAAATCAATCATTTCGTATGTGCCTTTTTGTTCTTCATCAGGTGCCCAGGTGTGTGTTGAAGGCTGGACGGCCTGGGTCAGTTCTCACAAACCCAACCCGAGCGACAGCACAGATGGAGACTTTGAGTACCTCAATGTGCTAGCTCATGATGATCACTTCAACCTGTGCGGTGGTGACATGAGCATGGTGACAGACATACAGTGTCGGGAGATCGAGTCACAGGTGGAATCCAGCAGCACAGGCCAGCTGGGCCTGATTTGTGACACACACACTGGTTTCTTCTGTAGTAACTCCATGAACGAACCAGAGGGATGTCATGACTATGAGATCAGTGTGTTTTGCCACTGTAAGTACATCATCGTTGTGACGTTGGCCAGCGTTAGACAGCGAAAAACAGAGCTGCAAATGCCATGCAAACGTTTTGAAATGAAAAAACTTCAATGGAAGAAGATGTCATCAATGTTTTAATTTATTAAAATTACAGGTAGCAAAATGGCATATTCAGTGTGGTGATGAATAAAGAGTGGGATATTGTTGCCAGAAGATCTGAATTCCACTACCTGTTGTTTTCGTCATCCATTAACTTTCAATTGATGGTCAACTTGCTTCACAAGATTTAGTAAAACCATGATCTCCATCTTTTAAGGTGGTGAAACCACAACTCAGCAGACCACCACCACAGTTGCTCCAACCACAACCGGCTCAGAGACTGCTACAACCACAGGCATTGCAACCACCACAGGGAGGACAACAACAACCGGTGTGACTACAACAACAACGACTGGGGTGACAACTACAGGTAAATTGGATACTCTTGGGTGGTTATGTTTAACAGCATGCTGGCCCTTGTACGTGGTACCGGTAACACTGGTCTACCTTACCCCACTCGTGCATTTTAACAACCATCAGGAATACTTTCTAACCAGCAAGACCACATAAAATATTCAATTACTGTCTAAGCAAAAGTGATATTTTTGTGTAAAAAAATCAGTCATTTCATATGTCCTTTTTTGTTATTCATCAGGTGCCCAGGTGTGTGTTGAAGGCTGGACGGCCTGGGTCAGTTCTCACAAACCCAACCTGAGCGACAGCACAGATGGAGACTTTGAGTACCTCAATGTGCTGGCTCATGATGATCACTTCAACCTGTGCGGTGGTGACATGAGCATGGTGGCAGACATACAGTGTCGGGAGATCGAGTCACAGGTGGAATCCAGCAGCACAGGCCAGCTGGGCCTGATTTGTGACACACACACTGGTTTCCACTGTAGCAACTCCATGAACGAACCAGAGGGATGTCAGGACTACGAGATCAGTGTGTTCTGCCACTGTAAGTATATAGTTTGGGAGTATTTGACATATTATAGCAGTTTATGGGGACAAAAGTGCAGCACTATATACCTTAGTGGTATTTTTGGTACATTTCTTCACCTATCAACCGGACAATGTCATTGTCATTTGTATATAGTCTAAGTTTACCCTTGTCTCTTAAGGTGGCGAAACCACAACTCAGCAGACCACCAGCACAGTGGAAACGACCACAACTGGTGTAACAACCACGAGCGGGGTTAGTCCAACTACAGGTATCAGCACCACGACAGGGGCCAGTCCTGTCACAACACCACTTATGACAACTGTAAAACCAACAGGAACCCCGGTACTTGCATAATCTGAACATAATAGCTTGCAGTCTTTGCAGCAACTGTTGATAATTGGTCTACGAAATCTAATCACTGATTCTGCATGCATTTTTTGCTTTTCATAGATCCGTATGGTAGTGTAATGTTACCCAACATTCCTATTCACACAGCATGTTCCAGAAAATCCTCCTAATCAGCCTACAGAGCAGGTTGAAGTGACAACCAGTGGAACAGCCTCAACAACAGCTACCACCACAAGTACTGGTGAAACAACCACCACTGGCAAGGCCACGACAACTGGTGAGACAACGACAACTGAAAAGCCCACCCCAACCTCTACAGTTGAGACAACAACAACAGGTACAGCTACTACAACAGGAGTAACAACAAGCACTGGTGAGACCACCACCACAGCCAAGCAAACCCCCACTACCACCTCTTCTGTGGAGACCACCACAACACCTGGTCAGACCCCAACAGTTGAAACAACCACCACAGGTACGGTTACTACAACAGGTGAGGCAACCACCACAGCCAAGCAGACCCCTACTTCAACAGCAACCATCACCACAACCGTTGCCCAGACTACTGAGTGTAAGAATCAGTGGACAACGTGGATGAACAGTGGCAAACCAGCATCCAACGGTCTGAATGGTGACTACGAGACCCTCACAAACCTGCAGCAGATGTATGAATTCTGCAGCCCTGACATGATCGTAGATGTGGAGTGCCGGGAAGCTGGTGGTTTCAACATACCTCTGGACCAAGTACATCAGATAGTGACATGTGATATCAAGGATGGCCTCATCTGCGAGAATCAGTACCAGACTGATCCTTTGGGCTGTTACGACTATGAGATTCGATTCTTCTGTCGTTGTGGAGGTAACCTAATTTTTTTTTCAAATTACAGAAGTAGCTATTCGATTTGATTGTTAAATGATAATTGTATCATTCCACAGAACAACAGGTATGCAGTAATGTTGCTTTTAGGATTACGAACAATTTTCCACTTTTCTAGTTCACTTATGTCCAGGTGTATCGTTGCATGTTGGTAATAAATGATTAATACAAGTTCCTATAAACTTCTCCTTTAAATTTTGCAGGACCCACCACAACTATGCTGACAACTTTGCAGACCTCAAGACCGACTTCAACCACTTTGTCCACAACTACAGCTTCAGTATCCACCCCAACGGTCACCCCAACCATCCACACCCAGCCTCCGGTGAGCATACAGAACAGTAACTCTTGAAATACACTTTTCAATGCTTAGTCTTCGATAAAAGGCAGAAAACGTTTTTGAAAACTTGGTAAGATCGTTGCATGGTTGACTGTGACTTGCTCAAGAAGTAATAAGTATGTGTCACATGAATCAATACACCCAATTTGCTGTGAGCTATGCATATTGTAACATTGTGCACCATGTTTGAAATATGAATTATGTGCAGAAGACAATTTTTTTTCTTCTCCTTTTCTGTTTTAATAAACGCTAAAACTTTTACTCTTTTGTATATATACAGACACCTTCGACCACCCCAGCACAGCAGATACTTGTAGGCTGTGAGCACCAGTACCCATACTGGACCCAGTGGATGAGTGTGAACACACCCAGCCCCAGCACAGAAGGGGACAGTGAGACCATCCAGGGCCTCCGCCCATACTACAGGTAATCTAAATTTCACCTGAACGAACACTGGATGACGTGTCACCTAAAATCATGTATTGAAACCAGTTTCCAAAAAATATCTTCAAGTTGAAAGAAAACTTAAGTGACCTAAAACCAGTACAATGTTGCTACACACTGGATTATGAACGAACCATGAAAGCTACAAAAATTGTTGTAATCACAATGAAATAAATTTTGTCATGTAATCTGCATCAGATACATAATATCTTGTCCAAATGGCAAATTAGTTTATTGGACCTACATGTACAATATTGGTACTGTCTGTTTTCACAAACAGGTTCTGTGACGAAGGCATGATTGTTGACGTCCAGTGCCGAGTGACCGGGTCAAGCATGCCAGCCAGTCAAACTGGACAAACTGTCACTTGTGACGCTTCTGTTGGCCTGACCTGCCTTAATGCAGATCAGGCAGGACCCTTCCATCTGTGTGATGACTATGAAGTCAGGTTCTTCTGTGCCTGTGGAGGTATGAAAGCACAACTTTTCTATCAAATACATGGAGTAAATGTAGACATGGTTTGTCATCCTTTATCTAACTGCAAAAAGTTCAGCAAAGATTTTCAAACCATCTTGAATCCAAACTGAAATGAAGCAAAAACAAACAGTATTGTTTTCACATTATAAAAGTCACAGCTCGATATTTTGCAAAATGCAGCTGTTGATAATGACCAAGACGTACAAATTTGTCTAGAAGTAGTGCACAGTAACTGTTTACACATAATTCTTTATCTCAACCAAATCGGTTCATTTTCCCAGAAACAACCATGGCCCCAACAACCACCACACATGTCACCACGACCGCCACAACTGAGACAGCCACAACTGGTGTGACAACTACAACTGGCATTAGCACAACAACTGGGAAGACTCCATCAACAACTACAGGTCTGCATTAAACAAAAAATTGCAATTGTGTTATCATACATCTAACATCAACAATAACCATCAATCCATTTTCATACCTTTAACAGCAAGGATGCAATGTAGCATTACATGTAAATCAATACATTTTCTTAAGACCCAGGTAATATTCATTTGACGGTTTTATAAAACTTTGGTGAAGAGAGCAAAGTTCAGAAAGTGCTTTTTTCAAAGAAAAACTAAAAGTTTGAGCAAAATCATTTGAAATCAATTATCACAGTTCAGTCATCTCATAAATTACTAACATATTTCAAAATACCATAATGTTATTTGTACATCACAATAAACAGGAGTTACACCAACTACTGCAGTGCAAACAGGAACAAACCCCTCAGATGTCGTTGTCAGCATGGGCTGTCAACATGACTATGACTATTGGACTGAATGGATGAACATCGACAGCCCTGCGAGCCATGATGGTGATGATGTGGAATTCATCAACAACCTACGGGAGGAATACACATTCTGTGGACCATTCAGGGTATGCCTTAGCACACCAAGAAATGTGTACTTATTAGTCAATTCAATGTTAGTTTGACAACTTAATACGATTATTCTTACACAACAAACAGCTTTCAAGAAAGCATAATAGGTATTTTTCTCAAGGGCATATACAAGAGCATTATCAAGGGCATCAACAGTTTACAATGACTGCAGAGCCATCATGAAAACATACATGTGAATCATAATATGGCCACTCAATTACAGTATCTTATAACATACCAATCTTGTAAAGAACATGCCATGGGCTTGTGTGTCAGAAATTGGAAAGTCAACTTGAGTGACAGCATTTATTCTACATGACACCATTCGACATATGTACTGTCTGCATGTCCATCAGGTGGAAGATGTGGAGTGCCGAGTCTTTAGCACGCAGGTCTCGGCTGAAGAGGGAGGCCAGAAGGTGACCTGTGATGAACATGTCGGTCTGATCTGCCATGCTGAAGACCAGGACCCCAATTCAGGAATTCAGGAATGCTATGACTACGAAATCCGCTTCCTCTGTGACTGTGGTGGTATGTGTCTTTTTGTCATTTCCCTCAAATTACTTGGCTGCTACGATCTAATAAACTAATTCTGATTGTAATCCAACTGTTAAGGTGGCAATTAGGAACAATTGCTGAATTGAATTACTGTAGATAAATTGTGATAATGTTTAGGTTTAGGATAAATGTTGTTTTACCTGCTTTTCCCTAGTCGAAACTACTCCGCCTGCAATCCCAAGTTCCACCTCTACTGTTAAGACCACAACTATGGCAAGCACAATCTCAACAGGCATTTCTACTACAACAGGGGAAACAACTACTACAAGCAAGGAAACACCAACCACTACAGCTGAAATCCCAAGTTCCACCACAACCACAACTGCTGAGACCACGACTACAGTTGCAACCACTTCCACTGGTGTTACAACTTCAACAGGTGAAACTACAACCACAGGCAAGGAAACATCAACCACTACAGCTGAAATCCCAAGTTCCACCACAACCACAACTGCTGAGACCACGACTACAGTTGCTACCACTTCCACTGGTGTTACAACTTCAACAGGTGAAACTACAACCACAGGCAAGGAAACACCAACCACTACAGCTGAAATCCCAAGTTCCACCACAACCACAACTGCTGAGACCACGGCTACAGTTGCTACCACTTCCACTGGTGTTACAATTTCAACTGGGGAAACCACCACTACAGGTAAGGTTACTTGATGTTGTAAATAATATTGGAGCATTGACTTCAAATTAGTTGTACTTTATACAATCCCTGACTCATGCACTGTCTTTCAGGAGATTAGGTTGCCTTTTCACACTGTATGTATCATTACAGGCAAGACAACTACCACTTCAACTGCAGAAACTTTCACAACTGGTAAGCCCATCACTACTACTGGAACAACAACAACAACAGCAGAGACTACAACAACTGGTGTGTCCACAACAACTGGAGTCACTACTCCTGGCAAACCCACCACCATGACTACTACCACAAAACAGAACCAACCTGAGGGAACATCTCCACTTCCCACCACCCTTCCAGCTCAATTTGGACCTACTGGAGGTGAAGAGGAAGTCACATTCCAGCCTACGGGACCAGGATGGAACACCTTTCCGGAAGGGACAGAGAAGCCTCCCATACTGATCCCCCACCCTCCAACTCCTGTCCCCACACAGGTGCTCATGACCACCCTGAAGGGCTGTGAGGCTGATGTCGACTACTGGACCCCCTGGATGAATGTCTTCTATCCGACTCACATCAATGGTGGAGACTTTGAAACTCTGGATAACCTCCGTGACAAATACATGTTCTGTGACAATGGCATGATAGTGTCGGTGGAGTGTCGTACAGTTGATGACCACACACCATCTGACCAGTCAGGGCAAAAGGTACTGTTAACATATATGCATGTAACCCCCATTTAACATTATGTGATTACAGTCTCTGAGTCAATGTGATCTATTTCAGAGATTTTCCAAGTGCCATCTGTCTAAAGCAAAGATTTTTTTAAATGCAACAAAGCAATAGACATTGTATTGACAAAAGATTATGTCATCCTGAAATGTCTTGGATCGGAGCAGATTTCTGGCAGTGGTTAGATCAAGAATGCTTTGCTGCAGTTGAGTCCAGCTAATTAAATTCTAGATCTAAACAAAATGACATTGTCTAGCTGGTGAACTCTGATTCTTTTTTTCAGGTGATCTGTAGCATTGATGATGGACTTATCTGCAGCAATGACATGAACACAGAAGATTGCCATGACTATGAGATCAGGTTCTTCTGTGACTGTGGTGTGGGTAAGTATCATTAAATCCATTTCATGTTGAACTTTTGAAATAAACAGTTTTGTCCTAAACACACTATACCAAACATAACTGTCATCAAATCCCATATTCTATAATTGGAATCAATTGATAATTTTTTACTTATTAACCACACAGAGCCAACCACCATAGTCAGTGCAGAGACCACTACAACCACTCAGGCTCCAACCACAGGAGTGACAACCACCACTGGTGTAAGCAAGCCAACAACTACCATCTCCTCAACAACTACTGGTATGCACTCACGTTCTATCATCAAATTGCCTCAAAGTTTGTACAATGTACTGGTCAATCGGGAAGTGAACAGCTCTCATGCTACATACATGTACACTGTATTCTAACTGTTGAATAAGCTAGTAAGGATTTGAAATCTATAATGATATGTCACCTTGCAACCACAAACTGATAACAATGCTGTAGAGATATCCCAATTATCATTAACAGAACGTTGCTGGTTTTACTTGTGAATAACTTGCAGGTAAGGAGACAACACCTGGCACATACAGCACGACCAGCACCCAAGGGTCCAGCACCACAGGTGTGGTCACAACCACAGCCACTAACCCAGTCAGCACATCAACACTGCTCACATCCACTGGTATGTTCAACTTGACAAATTGTCTTCAAACATACAAAAAGTGCAGTAAGATGAGTGCACAGACTCTTAAAGCTTTTTTTTTAAATATGAGTAACGGGGGCTGCCCTAAGACGGTCCCCGTCGTAAGACGGTACGGCTTTTTTGCTGATCTTATTATCCATAAGTACACCGTGTTTGCTGCCACTCACTATGCTGATTACAAAGGTAAATAAACCAAGTCCATGCACACAGCTTTAATTTGCATTCCAAGTATACTTTAACATATTTACTTCATGTTTTTTTAAGAGCAGAATTCTAACAGTAATGTTGACAGTGCTGACTCACTGCGGTCACCGGCCTCTGCGTATTGGCGGCTCGTGTCGCTAACTATACGAACTCATCCAAGCAGTCATACAACTGCCATGATACACATAAATAAAGCTCCATAAAACACTATGAATATGGGTCTTCAAATGTTTGTTGAGTAGAAAAGCAACCAAAAGGAAGCGACATAAACATTGCCACCATTGTACTCCCAAGGGAGTGTGGCCGTGAAGGTGGCAGACTAGAGTACGCTCCAAAGATTTATTTGACTGTAACAAATGATTCGTGCTGTCTATGAAAATAAGACTTGACAGAGAGATGTAGATGATATTTTCATATAATCAGACGGAGTTTTCTTGATGTTGGCGGTGTCGTTTTTACCTCCATGAAAAAATGGAGGTATAGTTTTGAGTGTGTCTGTGTGTGTGTTTGTGCGTGTGTGTGTCTGTGTGTCCGCATATGTATCTCTTGTCCTGGATGTGATATGGTCTTGACATTTGGCTGGTAGATAGCTTGCAGTGTCATGACAAAGTGGGGTAGGTTTCAGCCCCCTAACATTTAATTGCTGAACTGCAGGGGCGTTTTTGTCAAGACATTCTAAAGAGGATAACTGCAGAAAGGATTGATGGATTGGCATCATACTAGGCATGCGGGTACCTTAGGCAAATATGTTCATAATGATATACATTTTATGCAAATGAGGACTTAATTTGCATGATTAATGAGGAAATTGTATAATTCCATTGTTTTCAATAACTGGACTTCAATAAATGTAACACGTTAACTATGATAGGTGGAATATAAGCAGATACCAAATATGGTAATGAGGAACTTATTTGCATAATTTATGTAAAAATTGCAAAAACGCTTTATGATTAATAATGGGAATTTTATAATTGTGACATGTGTACGTTAGTCAATGATGAACAATACCATGCATAAATTATGTTAATGTGCTAGTCAATTGCATGAAATTTACGAAAGCTCTAAATTTTCATGGAGGTATGAGGTCGCCGAACTCTAGTTTCGTAATGTTTTTTTTCAGTCGGGCATTCACAATCAGTGCATTCAGCCCATTGCCCGTAAAAAATCAGCTGGATTGTTCTAGGTACAGCCCTCCTCATGTGAGACAAGAAGTACATATAGTCACGATTTTACTGTCAAAAGAAAGCTAAAATATCATACTATTAATTTTTTTCTGTGTACTTAAATTTACCACTTACTTCTGAAGAGAGCAAAATATAAAAAAAAAATACCGAGTTAGGCACACTGTCCAGCGTAGCACAAAATTGGAAGGTTACATACACGAAATTGTCTCTCAGTGTTTGCCGCTTGTAACACGCAGCGCGAAAGGTTCATGAACCACATGAATGCATTTCTTGTTCAAGTATGTTGTTCAAATCTATGAGTAAAAAATTCAGTCATCAAAATTTGACCACTCTCAGGCAACTAGCGATGGAGCGCCATGAGTTTGAGCGCAAGAAAAAGCGTACCGTGTTGGGGCACCTCCCGTTACAATTTTCAGTTTTGTTTTATCATATGACAACACCTTCATTCTTATTTCAGCCATTCAGACCTCAACTGTCAGCACCACAGGTAAGCCTTCACCACCCACAACAACAGGAGTCTCCCCAGCAACCACCAGTACCATATCCCCAACAACTGGTCATGAGACCACCACTGGGAAGACCCCACCAACCACCAGTACCATATCCCAAACAACAGTCCATGAGACCACCACTGGGAAGACCCCACCAACCACCAGTACCATATCCCAAACAACAGTCCATGAGACCACCACTGGGAAGACCCCACCAACCACCAGTACCATATCCCAAACAACAGTCCATGAGACCACCACTGGGAAGACCCCACCAACCACCAGTACCATATCCCAAACAACAGTCCATGAGACCACCACTGGGAAGACCCCACCAACCACCAGTACCATATCCCAAACA
>NC_049980.1:16397138-16420215 GCF_000003815.2 Branchiostoma floridae | reverse complement strand
GAAGACCCCATCAACCACCAGTACCATATCCCCAACAACAGTCCATGAGACCACCACTGGGAAGACCCCACCAACTACCAGTACCATATCTCCAACAACAGTTCATGAACATGAGACCACCACTGGGAAGACCCCACCAACCACCAGTACCATATCTCCAACAACTGGTCATGAGACCACCACTGGAAATACTCCATCAACCACCAGTACCATATCTCCAACAACTGGCCATGAGACCACCACATCTAGCATAACGACCAGCACTGGAACCACCATCAGTACAACAACATTTGCCACCAAGCCTACATCTGTCTTTACCACCATCGTGGCTACCAAGCCTGTACCCCCAGAGAACCCAGCAATGTGTCTGACCAACACTAACTACTGGACTGAGTGGATGAACACTGGCTCTCCTAATAGTGGGGAGGGTGGAGACATGGAATCCATTGACAGCCTGAGGGAGCAGTAAGTGCAATTTGGATTTGATTAAACTTCATCACTTAGGACAGATTTTATGTTTTTCCTTAGCTATAATCATAGTAAATACTCTCTGGAGCCAATTTAGTTACAGCTACCGTAATGTAGTGGTCTTTATGTATTCATAATCAGGGTGAGGCACAATCATAAAAAGATTCTGTGACAAGTTCTGCAATTAAAAAAAAGCATAACTTCAACCCAGTTGTCTGATGATAGTAGTTATGCAAAATGTTTTGTGAGAAACCTCACCAAGAACAAAAGGGGACCAATAAGGTCAATGTGGACACAAGTGGGCATCACAGATAATAGTTGTGTCAATGGAAAAGTTTATCTAAGGGACCACCAATGTGATCGCTTTGGCCAAAGGGCCTTTTTGTTGAGGTTGTCACTTATGGAGGTTTCACTGTACTTGTCCATCTCTGCACTAGGTACATCTTCTGTGACCAGGGCATGATGGCAGCTGTGCAGTGTCGTGTTGTGGGAACCAACAACCTGATGCACAACCAGGTCGACCAGAATGTCACCTGCTCCATCTTCCAGGGTCTGGAGTGCCACAACATGGATCAGCCGGCTGACAACTATATGTGTCATGACTATGAGATCCGCTTTTTCTGCCAATGTGGACCTGGTACGTTTACAGCAACATGCTCTCAAAATGTATTCCTGAAAGACATGTACATCAAATTGTGATCCTAAGGTGTTAGCAAACTAATAGAATATTGTCTTAAAGTTATTCAAGGTTTATAACAAATACCATAAAGTATTACAAATATCTACTACAGCACAAAATGACGTAAAAGGACCATATGGGGTCATTACACATTCACTTATCCCTTGAACTTCATTATGACACAGTGAATGTGGAATAAAAAACTGTTGCCATAACCTAACCTTTATGTACATGTATTTCAACAGAACTATAAAACAATCCATTGATTTACAGAAGCTACCACAACAATGGTGACAACAGCCAGGCCAACCACTGCCCTGATGACAACCCCTGTCATTCACGGTGAGACAGTGTCGGAAACCATCCCACTGTTCCCAGTGACAACAGGAGGCAAACCTATTCCCAGCACCACAGGACAGATCTCCACAGAGAAGCCTCCCCTACCGACCACAACAGCAGCCAAACCCACCACTACAACACCTCTGACTACCTTCAAGCCCACCACAGTACCTGTAACCACCAGCACCATGAGCACCATGAGGCCATTTATTGTTCTTGGTAAGTTCTGCTGTGCAAGATTTATCCAATGATAATCAATTATCGTATGATATTTTGGGACCGATGATGTTGGCATTTGCATATACTGTACAAAATTAAGAGTATTGCTTGAATTGCTGAATGAAATGTTTATCTCTATTATTTCAAATTCTATATGAAGTATAAAATACATGTACAGGTCAAACACAGGTGTATAGGTTGATTGATTTCCCCCTTGCCTTGCTTAAAGAAGACATTTTCATCTCACCCTTTCATTTGCATGGTTGTACTCCAGATACCTGCATCATGTTTGATGATACGCTCCAAACATTTGATGGAACCGTCTATGACTACCCCATCTGCAACAACGTGCTGGCAAAGGACTGCGTCCACAACAGGTTTGAGGTCCATGGTGAGGAAAGTTTTCCTTTCAGCAACTTATGGTTCCAATTCTCATCAGAAATACACTTATAGAAAAATAACGCTCTTCAAATCTTCACAGTATTGACAATATAAGGCTGCAACATGCTGAAAATTGACATCTTAAGCAGATAAAAATATACAGCTGCAGACTTTGTCTAGAGGATCTTCTTTGTCTACTGTCATCAGTAGTCTCAAGAATGTTAAATGCAAAATTGCTGTTAAGTATGGCATATTAAAGTTAGCTGTCTCTGATGTGCTTATCTGTTCTTCACCTTTATCTCAGCCTTCTTGGACTGTACTGGAGCAGATAATAGGGATGACTGCAACCGTGGTCTCTATGTTAGAGTTGGAGAGGATGTGATCATTTTGGACCGTCCTTCACACCTGACTCTCAATGGACAGGCATTCAACTTGACACAGGTGAGTTGAGGAGGAATGTCCGCATCAGTATCAGCATTTCAGCCTAGCCATTTAGGGTGATAGAATCGCCAGATTCTATCATGGTCTAAAGTGCAACTCTTTAGGAAGGGTTTATTTGTCCGATTTGGTGACTCCCAATACAGATATGTCATTCTGTCCTGAGAGGCACTTGTATATATGTAATAATGGCTTCATCTAATCTTTTCATTCATCTATGACAGCTCCCCACACTCAACAACAATCTGGCAAACCGTGGAATTCAGATCTCCTCTGTTGGTAACGAGATCATCATTCAAACCAATTACGGCATCAACATCTACTGGAGCAAGACCTACGAGGCTAGGATTGTTGTTCATGAGAGGTGAGATTTAAGGATGGAATAGTGATTCCTATCAAAATTTCACCTTATGATTGCCACAGTATATTCCCTACCTCTGTCAGTGTAACCCTAAGCTCAACCAGATAGGATTCATTCTATATCCTAAGCAGGAGGAAGGACATTGTAGGGAAGGTTTGTGACTTTCTGTGACAAAATGAAAATTGCTAAATAAACCATGATTTTTTTTCATGTCCATATACAGCTGTCCTTCTTTGCAAGAGATTCGATATGAACCCTCCGACATAATTCCCTACTATGCATTTGCCAACACATAATCCTGCAGCTACCATATTGTTGTTTCCCCTCTTTAGCCTTCAGAACATGCTGTGTGGCATGTGTGGCACCTACAACCACCAGAGCCAGGATGACTTCACTCTCCAGGATGCCAGCCTCACGGATGACGCCATTGCTTTTGGAGACAACTGGATGATGGGTGAATGTCCATTCACATCCACTACAGAGCATGTCTGTCCACCAGAGATCGAGGCACAAGCTGAGGCTAAGTGTGACGTGCTCAGGTAGGTTACTCCATTGGATTCACTCTCAGAAATCAACTATAGACTTATCAAAGCCTCAGTCTAAATAAGTGCTATTGCTGTTGGGATCTATCTTACAAGATATGAGAAAATGCATATACATGTAAGGAACGATGTGTATCTTTTTCACATGTACCTATTCTACTGCAGAGAAAGAAGCACAAACCATCAAATGGAACTTTATGCTCATTCAATGTTCTAATTCCATTGAAACATATCGTCTGTAAATTTACGCTTCATTCCCCTTCACCATTCTGTAATACTTTAAAACATTATAAAATCTAGATATTAGACACAAGATTGTCAGTTTGGCATTAAACCAATAAATTTTCTACTGCTGAGAAGACAAAAGTCTTGACCAAAAAAAAATGCATCTCTACACAGGACGAGTGTGTTCTCTGCATGCCACCCTCATGTGCCAATTGACCTGTACTATCACCTGTGTGTGAATCGTGTGTGTGAATGCCATACCAATGGTACTGACCTCGCTGACTGTGAGTGCGATATCCTGTCTGCATACGCCACCACCTGTGAACGTTTGGACGAAGACATCGTGCTGGACTGGAGGAACCCTCTGCGCTGTCGTAAGTCACATCAAATCAGTCTCCACTTTCTAGGACTCCGAAAGTTTCTAAGTTATATACAAATGTATTCCAGTTGATTTCTAAAACATATAACAGGCATAAAAACTAAAGGTACTCTAAAACCAAATATGGATGACTATGATGAAATTGTCTCTTTAACTCTGCATGAAATCTCAGTCACTGAATAATTGAACAAATATCTAAGGTAATAAGCAAACATTACAATAGATGATACAAATAGTAACTGACATTCAAAGATGAAGTATCATGATAGTGTGTGGTAACATTTGGCAGAGTTTCATTTAGAGAATTGTCCCATCTCATCCCCAGCTGCTGAGTGTCCTCCCGGCATGGTGTACCATGAGTGCGGCCCAGGCTGCCCGCTCACCTGTGACAACATGCACGACCCCAATGTGGACTGTAACGTGGAATGTGTGTCCGGCTGCTTCTGTCCTGACAACATGGTGCAGCAGGGAGACCAGTGTATCAGGCCATCACTGTGCACCGACTGTAAGGAAATAAACCTCACATCATATATTGACATGTAAAACGTAATGAATATTGGCTAGGCAGTACTTCTGGCTGCTTAGAGTTCCTTGCATGTAGCTGGCTGAGAAAATGACACATCACAAGCTAGACCAGTTATGAGAGCTGTAAACAAACTTATTTCAGGATTTTTTTAAAAATATCAAATATGTAGGCTGTAAACATTAGTCCAAAATGCTCTGATCAGTCCAACATTAATCATGCACTTCTTTCCATCTCTTCTAGGTTACTGCTACGGCTATGGTGATCCACACTACATCACCTTTGATGGCACTTACTACCCCTTCCAGGGTCAGTGCTCCTATGTACTGGCCCGTGAGACCACCACTCACGAGTTTGAGGTTATTGGTGACAATGAGCTGTGTGAGGGAGGACCCAATCCTACCTGTACCAAGGCCGTCACTGTCCGCTATGGTGGACACGAGGTCACTCTGAAAAGAAACAGGATAGTAAGTCCACGTTCAACTGGATCTGAGGTAAAAAATAGTCCAGTGTAACTTAGATTGGTGTGTGGTGTACATTTTGTGTATCCCCTGTATGTGCCCTATTCCATCATTTTTCCATATTCCCTGTTCGTATTCCCATCATTCCTGCCCCATATCCCCTGTTCCAAAGCAGCAGATTCCTTCTGTATGTAGCCTTTCCATGTAGATAAACAGTAAAACAGGTGTTCGTATTGTTCTGTAGGTGACAGTCGATGGTGTTGACCAGTCTGCACCGGTGTCCATTGGTGGAATCAATGTCCATCTGGACGGTCTCAAGTTGGTGTTGGAGATCCCTGCCATTAACCTTAGGGTTCGATTTGATGAGATCAACCATGGGTTTGACATCCTGGTACCATCCTCAGTCTACTACGACAGGACTGAGGGTCTTTGTGGTAAGGACAGCCTGTATTGTGGTGTGCAAATATATTTCACAGTATTATTTCTTCACATCAATAAAAGGTTGTTCTGACAGCCCCAGTAAGCTGACTAAAATGGCACCCAGGCTCAAAATCAGAAACTTATGTTACAGTTCAATGCATCTGCAAGATGATTAACTACAAATGTTCATGCTGCGTTGCAGTTGTACCAATCTAATACAATAACCATTATGACTTGTATCGCCTATTGTATTTATCAATTCTTCAATAATTGTATTTGAGCGGGGAAGCCTCATGACTTGGGTGTGTGCATATTGTTAGTTGCACTTCACATCTAGCGTTGTTTTAGTAGTGTGGGTCACTCAATTGTTGTCTTTTGTTGTAACTACCAGGACCATGTAACCATGATGGCTCCGATGACCTAACCACGTCCCAGGGCACCATTGAGACAAACACTGACATCTTTGCCCTGTCCTGGCTGACCATGGAGAGCACACAGCAGACTGAGATCCAGTGTGGGCTGATCGAGTCCACATCCCCATCACAAACTGAATGCACAGCTGACTTCTCCCAGTGTGAAGTCATCTTGTCAGATGTGTTTGAAGAGTGTCACCAGCTGGTCAACCCACAGGTACATCACATTGTACATGTTCTGATGTGCTGATAGTGTTAAGAAATTTGAACATTTCACAAAAAAAAGATTTCATAAAGTAAGCAGATATATATAAAACATGGAAACAAGTGCAACAACCAAGATGAGGGCCATTTTACTTGTGCTATGTGATGTGTTCAAGCTGCAATATTCTTCTGCTGTTATATATCCTTCAGCAGCAAGCTAAATTTCATAAGTAAATATAAGTCAAATGATGGAACTCATATTGTATCTGTTTACCTATGACATACTAGGTCTTCCTTGATACCTGCAAGTATGATGTTTGCAACGTGGGCTTGGAGCTGTCTTGCGACTCCCTTGCTGCCTATGCCCGTGAATGTGACCGTCATGGTGTCTGCCTCGAGTGGCGCGAAGGCCTCTGTGGTAAGAAGCACATCTGAAGAATTGTATGACTTTTCAATATTACAGCTTAGAGCACTTTCTGCATGTATAGAGCTTGTAAAATGTCTCTTTCAGGTACATACATTCGTGTTGTCAGAGGAGGATTCAATGTTTCAATGGAAAAATTTGATTAAATATAGTGAACTCTGAGACATTTTCATCTACCTTGCAGAGTTCCACTGCCCAGCTGCTATGGAGTTCCACTCCTGTGGTGCACCGTGCCCCATGACCTGTGACATGGTGACTGGTTTAACCCCTGTCGTGCCGTGCAACACCACTGAGACGGAAGGCTGCTTCTGCCCACCTCACATGGTTCTGGACCACAATGGCGACTGTGTTGCACCTGAGTCTTGCCGTATGTTTAAATTTCCTGTTCAAGATCACTTTCTCTACAAATCATCAAAGCATTCACATTGCTATCGGGTGGCATCACCTTCTGCTACCTTTGATAATATGTTTTTGATATTGGTTATGATATCAGATGCTCTTGACACAATCTCTATTTCAACTGTCAGTCTTGTCAAATGAAGTTCTTTCTTCTGGCTCAGTTATGTTCTTGCGCTACTCCTTTAGTTACTTGTTTATGTGAAGTCAGTTGCAAAAGATGTCAATTTGCTTTCTTTTTCTGTTTTACAGCAATGTGTGTGGATGAAACCGGACGTCCATTCGCAGTAGGTGTTATCCAATAGTTCTACAGTCATTTGAAATTATCTCCTCCCATTTCCAATGCAATTTTGATGGCAACATGCACTTCTATATGCACTCTAAGGTAATCTATTATCCTAATGTTTTGCTATAGCTTGGAGACACCTGGCATCCCAACAATGATCCATGCGAGACTTGCACGTGCAAGGGCCTGAACTCTACCATCTGTGTACAGAAGGTTTGCCCACAGTTCCCCAATGACCAGTTGGTGTGCAGGAGTGGACACAAGGTGCCAGTGGTAGGTTCATCTGCTCTCACTGTCTTTCGTTTAATTTACAATGAATGAGTGAAGACTGTGAAGTTATTTAACTGGGCTAAGTACAGGTCACAACAAAGACATGTTTACAAACATACACATGTAGGTACTAGTATTGTCATCGAGTTTATATGTTTGGCTTATTCTTGCTTCTTTATGATCATAGTGAAATGAAGAATTGGACTGGTTTAATTGTAGATATATCAAAATGCATGAGGAATATGAATTTTCCACCTCCTACTCATTATATTATATATAAAAATACTTTGAATATTGTTAAAAAAAAGAACAATCTAAGTATCAGCTCAAATTATGAAATTCCAGATATTGTTCATAATATTTCTTCACATAGTTTTATCTTTTGATGTAACTTGTTTCTACCAGGTGTGGGATGAGGATCACTGCTGTCAAACGCCACAGTATGATGAATGTATGACCACTGTGGACTGTACTGACATGGAGACCTGCCAGGCAGGAGAGGTCATGGACACTTCCCAGAATGGAACCTGCTATTGCCGTGAGTCCAATCTTATCTTATCTTATCCAATCTTATCTTAGCCTTCTGCAGCAAGTCAAATATATTAAGTCTTGTTTTCTTCTTCTTTACACTAAGCCTCATAGAATGAGATCAGTACTACTATGGCCAAATGAACAGACTTTGAATCATGTAGCAGTTTCTATCATGTTTTTGTATGTATGTAAATGTAAATTGTGTATATAGATGTATAGGACTTATAAGGACTCAAAACGATGTAACTTTATCTCTGTTATATACTTTGTCTGACCCTTGCTTGTCTGACCCTTGCCTCTTCCCCCATAACCTCAATGAAAAGCTGCCTGCAGGCCGATTTGAGCTTTCATGAATAAATAAAGGTTCAAACAAACAAACAAAGAAGTTAATGCACATGGGTTAGTTACATAATGTCACACTTACTGTCATAAGTCAAATATCTTTAAGTTTGTCTACGTCTTGTGAAGTACTGCCATAAGTTAAATATCTTAGTCTTGTGAAACTGTTAGGTAACAGTACCCAAAGCACAGTTAGGTTCCGTGACATGCTATATTTTGAAAGAGACTTTACAAGAGCTAAACAACACTTATGGCACCAACTGTAAGAAATGGTCCTACTTACCATTGCTGATGCCCTCCCCACGCCAGGCTGTGTACCAGAGGAATGCCCCAGCCCAGTCATGCCAACACTCAGCGAAGGACAAATGGCTGTTCCTGTGGATGCACATCAATGCTGTCCTGAATACACTGCAGGTATAGGACAGTTGCTCCTTCCTGCAGCCTTGTTCGGCAAAGGAAGGTTCTCTCCTTGGTGCTGAAATGTTATCAAATAAGCATGAAGACAAAAAAGTTTAGATGAAAGTTACTTACTCATTTCAGATAGTGTTCCATAAGATCTCTAATGAAATGCTGCTAATGGCTCCTTTCTGTGTTCTTATCCAGTGAGTGAAAGGCTCTGTCCTTAGTGCTGAAATGCAATCATCAGATTTCTAGGTGTACTGAAAGGTCGTTAATGGGTTTGTGTAAGATACACAATATGCCTGAAATACACTATATGGTCCTTAATAAGCAACTTGTAAGGGCTGTCAGGGCTTAGGAGTCAGAGAGGGAGAAAATCTGTGTCAATTACATTTTGACATCCAATCAAGACAAAGTTATGTGACAAGTCTTTCTCTACAGTTTGCAACAACTCCATGTGCTCGGACAAGATCCCAGGACAGTTTGAGGTGCTGGTAGAGGTAGAGGGACAGTGCTGCCCACAACTCAGTAAGAACCATGTCTTTTTAAATATAAAACTACAGTAAGTGTGTTGAGTAATTGTTAGCACCTTGAACAAACAGGAAAAACATTATCGGTATAAAGGTTTTGATTGCATGTCATTTGACAACAATATCAGCATCTGATAATAGCAAATACATTTGAAAGGTAAGCCACAAATTTGAACTTCAGTGTGTTTCTTAACATTTTTTGGTGCTTTCTGAACATAAACAACATGTAATTTTTATATAATGTCCTTGTTTATTTTCTATCACCATTGCAGTGTGTGACTCCAGCCTGTGCCCGATCGTCCCGACCTGTTCCCCCCACCAGACACTACAGACCACTGAAGGCCACTGCTGTAAGGAGTACCAGTGTGGTGAGTTATCTCAATATAATTCTATACATTGAATAAGCACATTTCCAATGAAGAGAACCTGTTGAAAAACAAGTCTATAATGTTGTCATCACTCAAATGTCAGATTAAAAAAGCCAGGAGTGGCATTTTTTCCTAGGGTTGATTGGATATTGGAAACACTATTCTTGGGACACAGTTTGACATGATTAACTACATGCGTGGGTAATGTTTCCTGTCCCTCTAGTCTGTGATGAAACTCTGTGCCCTGTGCCACCATCCTGTCAAGATGATGAGGTACTTGTGTCCACTGTGGGAGAGTGCTGCACCACTTATGAATGCAGTATGTATTATCCTAATTTTCCTTCCTTGTTGAATTCAGCACATTATAACGCAAAATAAGTATTTTTTTAATTGTGTTGCTTTTATGTTTTGTTATTCAAAATCTGATTTAAAGCATGAAAACTTCAGCAGGAGATCATTAAGTTGTATTTCTTTGATATCCAGGTTGTGACAAGACCCAATGTGAAGATACCATCCCAGCCTGCCCTGTGTCTGGCATGACAGCTGTGGTCACCAATGCTGAAGCCTGCTGCTCCCAGTATGAGTGCAGTAAGTAGAGACAGAATTGCCAGATATATTTGAAGCACAGCCCAGACTGCTTTTCAAGAAAAAACAACAGCCCTTGATATATAAAGGGAGCCTTATGGAAAGGAGCAGATGTCAAATGGGCACTCAAGCATTTCAACCTGCCATTTTGTGTCTAGTTTCTGTCCAATTTATCTATAGCTTGAGTCTGCAACAGTAATACTGCAGGACAAATGTCCCCCTCCATTATTCTAACAATACCTTCTCTCCCACTTCAGCCTGCCAGGAGCCAATGGGTGTCCACTGCCATGACCTCACCTGCCCACATGTATGTTGCTTTCTTGCTGTTCTTGAAAACAAAACTTTTGTTAAGAGACCACAAATTAGTCATTTGCAAAGCATTTTATGTGATTACAATGTTCATTTTTTTCATTTTTCTTGAAAATCAAAATTTTACTTGGAAATTAAAGCCTATATCTGCTAAACCTCAATTTGGGAATATACAGTTGGTAAATGTTTTTTGATGTTCCTTTTATCATTTTTGCTAGTTGGTACTTCACACAAATGATGAGCATTTCACCATCATATTTCACTACATAATTATGTAACTATTGCTTTGCAGCAGTCCCATATCTCCAAAGACTAAAACAACTACAGTATTCAGTACACCTCAAACTGTTTACCAAAAGCTGTACATTGTGATAAAAGATACACTTCTTACATTTTTACTCTAGCTCTATTGAGATGTTTAACTTTCTCCATACTTGTTACAGGGATTCATGGCTGACATGGTCAATCTCAATGAATGTGGCTGCCCAACTACATGTGGTAAGTAATGTATTTGTTTCTAGAAATTACTTTTAAGTGGGTTTATGGGAATTGACTTAAAACTGAATAATGTACAATCAGAATTTTTTGCAATCATCTTGTGGGCACACTAGTATTTACTCCAAAACAGAACAATTTTAAGACAGTAGCAATTTCAAGTTCTTTCCTCTGATTCAAAATGCAAAGTTACTAACCTAATGTCCACTTTTCCCACAGTCTCTGTTTGTGGATCTGAGAGCTGCTACATCAATGGCTCATGTCACAGCGTAAGTTCAAACCTCACAACGTTTTTTCTGTGTGTCTGACCCACCATAACTCATTTGAATAGAAAAAAATGGTTACTTATTGTAAGAGGATATCTTTCTTGAACCAGTCTATAACGAAAATTTCAGTACATAAAATTTGACACATAAGTAATACTTTCAAGCGTGGCTCGAGCAGGAGCTCAAACAAAGTAAGTAAAGTAAGCAATACTGTAACAAAAAAATATGGCTTTCTTTTAACAATAACAGGAGCCATACTTCAAGCTTTTTTTAAATGTTGCTTTCAATCTCCTTCCAGTCAGGAGACATGTGGACCCCTGATGACGTGTGCACAGTTTGTTCCTGCAAGCCCAACAACGGCGCATATGAGGCCATGTGTGAGACCCAAGTCTGTGCAGCCTGCCCTGCTGTGAGTTGGTATTTACTCTTCACAACAAGTGTTACATCATTTCTTGAATCCAGCAACCAAACCCTCTCACTCTCAGTGTTTACCATTTCTTTGAGCCTCAGATATCTCAAAGCATTTATGTGCAAACAATTTCTTAGACTCCTTACAGACATATCAGGGCTTTCTCCTATCTCATGTAATCTGTAAATTTTAGAATCTAGAAATCCTGGTTTTAATGGATACATGTTCAAATTACAAGATACTTAATACCCTTCCGACGACCCCATTTCTTTCTGATCCACCCATACAGGGCTACACTATGGTGGATATGCCAGACCAGTGCTGTGGTGAGTGTACCAAGACAGACTGTGTTGTTATGGATGCCCAGAGCGATCAAGGATTCATCCTCTATCAGGTAAGTGCTGCCGATATATGGAAGAACACAAATAGCTTCTTTAAGTCTAAAAACCATTAACATAGCGCCAAAATGTCCCTTTGATAGTGGTAAGTACCACCAGAAATGTGGTGCCCCTGCCATTACTGGCTGTGGCTAAACAGACATGAAAAAATAAAGATTGTTATGAAGTAATGATCATTTCAGCACCAAGGACAGTAACCATTTTCAGCACTACAGATAGGATTTTTCATCTAATGGGTGGGAGAATGGCTAATCAGAGCCTCCTTGCCACAATTTTTTGACATTATGGATATAGATATATTGATATAGGTACATGTAGGTTACTCCCCACACAGTAAAACAATTGTAACATTAAACATCTTTCCATCTAGAGCCACCTCTGTGTACTATGATAGATAGGCATTAAGAAGAATGTGGTGGTTTCAAAAAGAGTTGTGAAAATGCATGTTGTACAACAAACCTACACATGCAAAAATACATGAACCAACTGTCCTGTGTGTTCTGTTTCAGCCTGGTGATGAGTGGGTACAGAATGGAGAAGACCAGTGCAACAAGGAGGAGTGTAAGTGTGTGGAGCAGAATGGCATGGTGTCCGAGGTGTGCTACACACAGACATGCCCATCAGTCACCAACTGTCCTGAGGTGAGATTAACAGTGTGTGGAGACATACATTTTTATA
Source organism: Branchiostoma floridae (assembly GCF_000003815.2). NCBI lineage: Eukaryota > Metazoa > Chordata > Leptocardii > Amphioxiformes > Branchiostomatidae > Branchiostoma > Branchiostoma floridae. The sequence goes on along the minus strand of NC_049980.1, from coordinate 16,407,480 downwards.
ATGATACGAGTAAGCAGGCATCAGGCATATTGATTGTCACTAAGTGTCCTTCTTAATCATTACGCACATAGATTGTAACCTAAGTAACTTGCATCACTTCATGATACACTTCATGATACAAACAAGAAGCCAGAAGAATAAAAACATTTGGAGTTATCTCTCCAAGATGTGCCATCATTGAATCATTTACTGGATATTATCAAGCATCAGCCACAACTGAGTACATGTGGTCCACTTCTTTTCTTGTATTTTGGGACAGTATCATTGCTAGCAACCAACAAATGGTTAATCTTTTATAAATAAAAAACACACCTAAAACCTGAGGATATCTATGTCATTCATCATTCCCTTCTTTATTTTGTAGGAATTTATCATGTGGGATGAGCAAGGATGCTGCCAGATCTGCCAGGGTAAGCGAAATTATAAAATACATGTTAAACATTACCATCAACATGCAAATTTGAATAAATATGTCAAAGGATTAAGTATTGAGATAGCCCAGAACCACTCATGTATCTAACAGAGTGTTATGACTCGAGTCATCAATAACTGCACATGCTAAGATTTTTAACTCAAATTATTGTAAACATTGCAAAAAAAGCATATTCAAAGTCCTACTACATGTAGTAAAATTTTGAAGTTAAAAGACTAAGAAAAAACACTTACTTTCATACTTTGGAACTGCCTTATTTAACTAATTTGTAAAATCTTATGTGTTGTACAAATATCTATCATAATCATAATGTAGAATATCTGTTCAGAAAGATCTGAAATTCTACCTTTCTCCTCTCAGAGCCTCCAAGTGGGTCCTGTTCTGCTGAGCTGGTGGAGGGCCGTCCTCAGCTCCTGACCGTGGGGGCATGTGTGACCACCATGCCTGTCAACATCACCCAGTGTGCTGGACACTGCCCATCCTTCACCACTGTCACCTTCCCCAACGACCTCAGCTTTGATAGTGCTTACAAGTAAGTGACTAGAAAAAAACATTATAAACATCCTTGTTAGGGTTTACCAAAAAATATTACCCTTCTGTTACATTTCAAGCATTGCTAAACCACAAGGAAACTCATCATTTGAACCTCAACATAAAGATTACATTTGAACCTCAACATAAAGTTAACATCTGATTCAGATCATTTATATCAAGAACAATTTCCAGCTGCACCTTATCATAAGCCCTATCATGCATCAAGATCCCAATGTAAGTACAAGGCTGGTAGACTACATGTATTTTAAGACTTGTCATTCAGAAAACTGGCTACAGATAATCTAAACCTTGGCATGCTCCATAATGCTTTTTTCTTACCCCACAGCCACGAGTGCCAGTGCTGCCAGCCTTCCAAGAGCGAGCGGCGAACTGTGGACCTAATGTGTGAGGACGGAACCCTGCAGCAGCACTCTTACGACTACATCCAGGAGTGTACCTGTGATGTCAGCAAGTGCCTGCAGTGGGGAACTGAACCCGAGACTCCCTGAAGCACATCAGCCACCTGATTGGACAGTTTGACTTTGCCTCTAACGACCTTTTGACGTAGTATCGTTTTGATGCTTATTGTTGTAACCATCTATTAGACCGTAATCGTCTTGTAAGTATAAAGAGAGAAATTTCCCGTCAAGTCAAGCATTCTAGTTTTTCCACTTTGCAAGTATGATTCATTTCCGCTTCCTAGTCACACGGCACTTTCTTGACCAATCAGGTAAAGAAGCTGGTAATGTCCCATCAAACCATGACCATGTCTGTCAGACTGACAACTGTCAAAGAAAGAACAATGACCTTGAAAAAACACTGTATACTCTGATGATTTTTTGTTAGAAGCAAAGGCTTGGGTTTTCTTGAATACATGATTCTGGCATGGAACAACTTTATCTGTAGAAATGATAACATACTTTGTCTTCTGAAAGTTTATTTGAGCACAGGTGTTTTAAGATTTAATCAGTTATAGCTAGTAATATATACAATGAAGACTGTTCTTTCTTGGTTTACTGTTTGTCAGAAGTGCTCTAGTTCTGGAAATAAATTACATCTGCATTGCATAAATGTATGTGTCTTAGTGATCTGTTGTTTTGTAATCATATAACCATCCACACTACAGTAGACTTAACAGAAAGTAAATTAAATCTGATATCAAACATCTAGTTTGTTGCAACTTCAAGTCTAGCAAGCAAGTATTCCAATCTTTTTTTTTTCTTACAAATACATTTCATTTGGAAATAATTTAAAGTTACTTAATAGTAATTAAGTCTTATTACATTTTTTGCCAAATCTTTTACTTCACTCGCAAACTGATTATTTCCTTTAGTTCATAAGAAGTAATTTTGAATACCAATTGATTACTGTATAAGATACATATTGAAAGTATCAATGTCCACATTTAGTAACCACTAGATGTCCTACATTCCCATCTGCACAATCTGAAGCTTAGAGTTAGATACAGGTACAAGGTTTTGGTAGAGTAAACCTTCCTGAACTTATGGTAAACCAGTATGAGCTTATAAGGTTAACAAGCAATAATTTCTTTCATTAATCTTCAGTCACAGCACAGAATTTCTTTTCACTACAAATTCGACATTTCTACAAAGGCAAATACCTCACAATTAAGGATGAATTCAAAATCTTCTTTTCTAAATCTTCACAACACATCTGACAAAGCTAAAAAGAAAGGATACACAATTGAAAATCACAACACTGCATCATGTATGATTTTTAAAAAGCATTTTCAACTGACATCTAAAAGTCAGTTATCCTGATTGTTCTATTTTTCATCAATGATACAATGCAGAAACACTGCCAGGTTGATATAATATCAAAAGGTTAAGCTTGTGTGGTTTTCCAGTATTTCATACATCATGTTTGTAAACATTCTTGAAACTACCATTTATCCTCTTCTTCTGCATGAATGGCACACATTTTCTCCAACCCTGACCATTGAGAATGCCTCTGTAAGGGTTGTTGGAGGTAGATTGGTGGTTCAAAGCTAACTAATTCTTTCTTTGATAATTCATAAATAACGTCATTTTCTCAATGATTTTTGGAGTCAACTTCTTTATCATAAAAAAAGGATTCCACTTCCAGACTAAGCCTTTTCTTGTAGTAAATGAAATAGAGTACTTGATATCAAAAATAATTTCATATAGAATTCCATGAGATTTTGTTTGTTTTTTCATGTCTCTACTTGGCTGGGCTTCCATTGAAGCTTAATAGGCATCTCTTTTCTGTTATTTGCAAAGATTGTTTTTTCAATCTCAACATCTATACCATTACCAGTATGTCACATTATAAAGGGTGCAAAGCAAGCTTCCCCTATCTGTTTAAAGGTTAGGTGACATTCTGAGCCATGCTTTGACCAGCTGATGTGCAATGGCCTGGGCTGGGGGCAGGAAGAAGCTCGGGCCTTCAGCACGTGGGTTTGTCAGGGCATCAGTGGGGAGGGGGGCACCCGTCTGCACTTCTGCTACCTGTTGAGACATCCATATATCAACTTTTCATGTAAATGTACAAGATAGAACCTAACCAAGAAAAGGAAGTGACATCTTGAGTAGATAGGATTATAGACTGTGGTATCATTCATTCATTTCTTTTACATATTCAAAACTGCTCAAGAAGACCACTCAAGGATGAATGAAATCTGGCCTACATGGACAGGTGGTCAGTATAGACAGGATTCTTAGTGTTTGTGTCAATGCGACTATCTAGGGACCACAAAAAAAGTGGTCACATATATAATATAAATATTCCTGACCACTTCTATTCAATGCACATTCTTTTTGCAATTTTTTTTTCACATCAATTTTGTAGTGCCCAACAGATGTCATCTATATAATCAAATCAGTACAGCCTTATAATGGCATTAAAACTGACAGAATGAGCATTTACCTGTTGTCTGGTAAACCACTGTGCATCCTCTAACTCCTCCTTGTCCACTGTGATGTTTTCGGAGGTGGCGTAACCTAGGCAACCAATCATGAGTGAGGCTGGGAGAGGGAAGGGCTGGCTGGAGTGGTACTGCACACGCCCGACTCTCACTCCAGACTCCTCGTAAACTTCTCGACGTACTGCATCCTCTATGGTCTCACCTGGAAGGAGGGAGGGGATGTGTACATGAAAGGCTAAATGTCTGGACAATAATTATTTATGTACAAGTCTGTGCCTGAGGGATAATTACAACTTGGCAGACCTGGAAAATATACAAGTGATAGAGACATACAAATGTAGGAATACGCATTTTACAAGGAAAGTGATTAGCATTATTGCAACAAGACCATTCAACAACTTAAGTGAGTGCTGGATTTATCAAGACAAGTTGGGTTGAACTTCTTTATTGGCAGCAAAAAAAGATAACAAGCCCAACTCTTTCTGTAATATGTGGGTCATGTAATTTCAAGAATTGCCTATAGATCTATCTGCTCAGGAATGTAATTTTTAAAAAATGGAACAGTACTTCTTGAAATTGAGACAACATAAACATCTGCAAGATTTCCAGCATGATTTACTAATGGTCGACTAATGACTATAGACTACATGTAGTAAGTTGGAACTTCAAGACTCATTTATAACACAAGACACAATATACACAAAATATTTAGTATTGGAAGATCCTGTTAAAAAAGATTGTACAACCAGAATCTTACCTGGTTCCATAAAGCCAGCCAGACAGGAGTACATCCTACCAGGGAACCGTTTGCCCCTTCCCAGCAGGCACTTCTTCCCATCTGGGGAGACGATCAGCATGATGACGACAGGGTCTGTCCTGGGGTAGGAGGTGTTGTGTACGCCCTTCAAACTCGGACATCCCTCCTTCTGACATGTATGCTTGTAGCCAGCTTCTTCCACTAAGGCAGTGCTGCCGCAAGTTGGGCAGAACTTGTACCGCTGGTGCCAGGCCAGAAGGGACCTTGCTTGGGCTACGATACCAGCTTCTTTCTCTGGCAGTTGGAACAGACCAGGGAAGGGAGATGAGGCAATCTCCAAGCCTTCTTTGATGCTAAGGATTTTCTCTTGTGAAATTGATGTGACATCCAGAGCAAACCATGCAGTGAGATGCCCCTCCTTGTCACTTGTGGGAGGACTTGGTTCCGTTTTGTCGGATTGCAGCCTCCCCAGGCCAAGGAACACAAGAACTTTCTCTGTCCCGAGTTCCTCAAGGAATGCAGCAATGTCATTGAAAGTAAAATGGCATGGCTGAGTGACCCTTGCTTGTGCAGCAAGCTTCTCACCTTTGGCAACCACAAGCCCAAGATCATGAAACAGCAGAATTACCGTAGATTGGTCCCTGAGTTTTTCCTCTAGCCACTGTGCATCCTTTCTCTTGTGTGCACAGCGATCAAGAGGGTTGTAGCCAAAGTAGTTACAAACATTTTGCGCCTGACTGCCAGATGTCTGCCCTTTCTTCTCTAACTCATTCAGGACGGCCGTGTGGTTCCAAAATGTGGCAATGTCTGCTGCTGTCTGGCACGACTTGTTCATCACTGTTGTGTCACACCTTTAAACAGAAGAAAAATACAAACTTTCTGAAATTCTAAACAAAAAAGGCACCTCCTCAAGGTATGCTAACTGTCGTCCTCTCCTTTTATTGATTCAGCAGGCCGATCTAACAAGCATACAATTTATGACAGTCTTACTTAGTTGCTAAGTCTTAAAGATGGCTAATTCTGCTATTTAGATGGAGCAGTAATTCTAAACCATATTCACAATCCCAGATAGAATTTACCATCGCTGCAGTTTCACAGTTTCTGCAATTGCAAAATCAAAACAATGCAAACATGGATTATTTTACTGTTAGTGTTACAAAATTGTTTCAGATGCCAACTTCAAACACTTCAAACCTTATTTTCACTACTACTGCAAAATATAACTAAACCAAACATTTCTGCATTTACATTTATCTACTCAGACTTTTCTCAACATCTCCCTAACTACTTGGTGACGAAAGCTCATTTACCCATGGTCTAAAAGTAGCCTGACCACTTTGTCCTGTCCAGTCCTGGCAGCGAACATGAGTGCAGTCCAGCCGTGGTCATTGGTGGCATTTATGTTGACCGTGCCATGTTGTAGCACCTCCTCCATAGTCTTCACATCCCCCCTGGTAGCACAGGTGAAGAAGTGTTCCTGGAACTGCTTCTGGATAGGCAGGCCGTCTGTCTCCATGTCTGCAACTTAGGGGGAAATATTAACGTTAATGTTACATACATCTACCAAGACCAAGCAATAAATAATGCCTGGCTATTTTTTTTGTTCCTCTGTTGGAATGCAAATGTTTTTGTTTTTTTTCTCTTAGATTAAGTTAGTAAAAAACAACATCATGGGCAATAAAATTTTAGGAAATTATCCATATGGTCCCAAAAATCATATTTCGAATTCTTTCATACCCAGCTGTCAAAGTTCTGTACCCAATTGGTGAACCAAGGAATACACTAAAAAGTGCTAGATATAGAATACAACACGGTGTATTCCGTATCACCCAAGGTATCAGCCCGACGGACGAAGGCCATCAATTTTCAGCCATTTCCAAATTATCAATTAGAAAACCTTTTCAACCATACGAAAACTTCTGCAACACAAATAGTAGATTACAACAAATATCAGAAAACGAATACTAATGTCATAGAATGCCAAAGTCAATTCCAAGGTCAAAGAAGATGTGAAAGAACAATATGAAGACTCTTATTTGGTATCCTGTGTGTTTGTTGTAACAAATGGTCTTAGTGGTAGGATTTGGGCATTTACCTATACGTCAAGGTGACGTATCTATGCTATGCACTCTCACCAATATAGCCAAGGACCAGGGTTCAGTGTACAGTTTGATGTGATCTTTATTACTACGACCGATGGTATACAGTTTAGGCAAGTGAACGGAGGTAATGATAAAGACTGGCTTAATACAAATAATGCAAGATAAGATACCTGGACAGATGCGGGTGGATGATATTAACTAACCGGTTACGTAACTACGGCGGCGGAAGATGCGGTTGACCTTGTCCCTGAGTCTGCTTCTAGTCTAACTAGCGCGTACCGCGTCTTATATTACATCATTTGGAAGGCGGAGCTTACGCGAGCGCTGCGGGGCGTGGCCTAGCTGACGTCAGGGCGCGCCCATGGTCACGTGCTCTCACCACGTGACCCCTGGGCCGCCCAACGTAATAACAGACTTGCTACACCATCCCCCCCGCAACGCTTAATGATGCTCCCGCATCATTTAACATATCTCAGTAAGATTGAACTAACTTTAACTAATAAATCACGTAAGAATGTCACAATGAATTTCGAATACCCGGAACCATACGTACACCATAACTCACACCTTAGCATACATCAATGTCGGCTCACTAAGTACAGATGAAGAGAGAAAAAAAATTTATCGCATCGACTCAGATACGACTGGTCTTTCAATCTCATTAAGTACAAATCAAGTAAAAAAAAATCAATTGTATCGACTTTGACACTTAGGTGAGAATCTCGTTGAATACAGAATCACATAAAATACATCATGGCACCATACAGAATGAATTCGAAACAACATTACATATAGAAAGCAACAGAAGGCATGACAACAAAATCCAAAATACCGATACCAAACAAATACCAAACAATACCAAAACAATTTCCCAAACAATAAGGTCATCGAAGCATCAGAATAACGGAGCACCATAATACCAAAGTACTTTCCTGAACAGTAACATCATCAAAGTTCCGAACATTAGTAATCATATCATCAAAAGCATTTTGTACACACATCAACGTAGACAAGACTCTGTACCCGAGTAATACACACAGACAGGATAAATCATGTCGAACCCGGTCTAACCAGTTTGAGAGCGTTTTTGCTCGGGACCCACTGCACTTTGGCGGGTCCTTGGTTGCCAGACGAGGAGGGGACTAGTGAGTGCCAACGCGTTCGGAAGGGAAAACGGGTCCCAACGGAGAAAAGAACGAGGCGGTCCCACTACCTTAATCCCTAACAATTCGTCCCTGCTAATAACTACTACATCTGCTTTCGTGGAATCGTTTGCTTTTTTAGGAGACCACTTTAGGACAGCTAGAAGGCTGAAATCTGCCCGCATTTACACAATCAGTAGCCGAAACCGAGGAGGAGGAAAAAGCTTGCCAAACCGTAAGTACCTAAGTACGGAAACCCGATCGAAAGTGGTTGGAGGAAGGACACCCCGCTACGGTCACGTCACTACGGAACTTTTTAGGGGATTTAACCATGCCCGTCTATGTGTGAGGCGAGTCACGACAAGGAGAGAGAGGACGGGGCAGGCAGAGGGTCAAATCCCGTTCCTCTGGGGGACATAGAACCTGGGGAGGGGGGGGGGGGTGCCCGAACCACGAGAGAACACGAAGGACTTCGACGGAACGAAGAATTTTCCACTCCTAATTTGACATGAATTTCTTAGAAAGGTTTCGGTGGGCTGGTGAAGGCCCGGACTACAGCTGTCATGAAATGGGCCACCGGATTCCATCTATTTGGCGAGAGGTCGTAAGTTGAGGGTTCCAAGGGACGGGCAGGGGGACCTTCACTGAACTGTTCCCCCCCGGGACACGACCTATCCGAAGGTTGGCACTGTGTAGTCAGCCCCACGTCTAAACTATTAGTGACCTGGCATACATTGGGGTGGACATGATTTGTATCACTGTTGCTGTCACTGGAGGTATACGCGTCCGGGAAGCATATAAAATTGTTCATGTCTCGCGGTTGTCTACGACGACGCCGGTTGGTACGTTGCGGTAACGGCGACGGAAGGACAGGTGATGATGTTGTCGCTGTCGTGTCGGTCGGAGCAGGTGTCGGAGTAGGTGGCGCAGCAGGTGTCGGAGCAGGAACAGGTGTCGGGGTTGGAACAGGTGTCGGATCTGGAGCCGATGTCGGATCTGGAACAGGTGTCAGGGCTGGTGCCGGTGTCGTATGTGGAACAGGTGTCTGGGCTGGTGCCGGTGTCGGATCTGGAACAGGTGTCTGGGGACGTGGTGGGTCGGGGCCAGGTGACTGGATGGGTGCCGTCTGTGCTGTGTCAGGTGGCCGGTTGTGCGTAGGGGATGACGGCGCTGAGGGTCGACGCTGCGCCACAGGTGCTCGGAGCCACTTGGGTTCGGTGTCAGATAAGGACGGATCTGAAACATAAGAGGGAGGGGACCCCGCGGAGCTATGTCCTTGGGGGGTTACAGGGTCCTCGCTCGGGGCTTCATCGTCAGACTCTTCGTCATCGCCGTCGGTGGGTGAGGTTTCCGAGATTGGTGGCCTAGGGGGAGAAGTCACGTGGTTAGCTTTACGACGCCTGCGCGTCGGACGGCGACCCTCTTGCCTGGGGTCATAGTCAGGATCAAACATCTGTGGAGTAAGGGCCTTGAGATGTTCGAAATTTACCACATCAATTTGCCGTCGGCCACGGGTGTTTTTCACCCGGTAGGCATTGTCCCCTACCCTACTCAATACTTCGTACGGGCCATGGAACTTGTTGGCCAGCTTCCGGGCCAGGCCAGGTTTCCCGGCGTTATTCCGTACTAGCACCAGGTCACCCACAGCATGTGGCTGTCCATAGACCTTGGAATCGAATAGTTCTTTCTGTCGAGCTTGTTTCTGGGCCGTGTGTTGCTGCACCAATTTGAAAATAGCGGGCATTTTGTCGTTGAGCGCTGCAACAAACTCCGAAGTGGAGGTAGAGTCACAGTGCACCCCTGTGAGGAGGTGCACGGGAAGGCGGGCTTCACGCCCGTGCATCAAAAAGTAAGGGGAAAAACCTGTTGTGGCCTGACAACTTGTGTTATATGCGAACTGTACCGCGGGAAGGTGGAAGTCCCAATCCCGCTGGTCAGATTGCCGAACGTAGGCCCTGAGCATAGCGCCCATTGTCCTGTTGAAACGTTCGACCAACCCATCAGATTGGGGGTGGTACGATGTGGTCCGTGTTTTATGGGTTTTCAGGTACTTACAAAGCTCCGTTACCAGTATTGATTGAAAGTTGGATCCTCTGTCAGTATGTAGGGATGTAGGGACCCCGTGTCTACAGACCCAACCCTGGTAAAAGCTTTTGGCAACTGAAGGGGCGGTGTCGTCGGCTAGGGGGAAAATTTCAACAAACTTGGTAAAATAGTCGACCGCAACGAGTATGTATTTGGAACCTTGTTGGGACTTTGCCAGTGGACCTACTATATCCATAGCAACTCTCTCATTGGGGTAGCCTACCACGCTAGGGCATAAGGGGGCTCGGGGCTTACGTTGCCCTCCCTTGGTTTTCTGACATACCAAACACCCACCCACAAAAGCGTTGACATCCGCTGACAACCCCGCACAATGGAACGAAAGTTTAGTCTGTCCGTCGTTTTGCTCGATCCCCAGATGCCACA